>NW_026067900.1:12790842-12871753 GCF_014885135.2 Alexandromys fortis | reverse complement strand
AAAGAGAGCATAATAGTATACAGTATCAAGATTCTCTGTGTATTTTCCATCTTTGTACGCTTTATTTTAACCTCCATTTCGTTTATTTTTACTTTTATTTTATATTCTCTGTATCTCTTTGACCTGGAATAACTCTGTAGACCAGGCTCTCCTTGAACTCTCAGAGATCTGCCTGTCTCTGCCTCCCAGGCATTAGGATTAAAGGTGTTTGCTACTACACCTTGAACTCACAGAGATCTGTTTGTCTCTGCCTTTTAGGCACTGGGATTCAAGGCGTGTGCTACCACACCTTGAAGTCACAGAGGTCAATCTCCCTCTGCCTCCCCAAGTGTTGGGATTAAAGGCTTGTACTACCACACACACACAACTACTCTCTTTGTTCCTTTTTTTTTACTTTTAAGAACTTTTAACTTTTAGCTTGCATATATTTTTAACACACTGTAAATCATTTAAACGTTTTCTTTATCTTTGAATCTCTTTACTGTATATCTCTCTTTTTCTCACCACACGAGCCTTTAAATTACTGAGCAATATGAGTAGGATTAAAGCCGTGGCTTTGCCAGGTAGATCCAGTCCATTCCTTAGCTTTCCAGCCTCATGGCGGAGATACAGGCTGTAGCCATGTTTATAGCCACAATTCTATGGCGTTTCAAGGTCCCTGCCAGCCTTTAGCAGCCTGTGCTTGCAAACCACACAAACCGCCTGCATAAAAGAGTCAGAGTTTGCCGTGGCAGGACAGCCCAGAAAGCCGGCATTTTTAAACAGTACAGCTTTTTTCCTGCTACAGCTGAAAATCGAAAAGCATGTGTTCAGCTTTTCGTCAACACCGTTTAAGTGTTTTGTGGCAGGACCTCTTAATGAGCTGCAGGGTTTTGCAGCTAAAGCTCAGTCAGGAAGCCTCTCTTAGATGAGAGTGCTTGCTTGCCTCTAGCAAGCAGAGCAGACTTGAGAAATCGCTGCTACCAAGAAAACATGCTTTACTCTTTCCCAAGCTTTTTCAGGCTTTTTGTGGATTCAGTTAGCCCCACGTTGGGTGCCATCTGTTGAAATAGGGAGCGGTGGGGCTGCGTCCCCAACACCCCGGCCGCTTAGCTAGCTCATGCCCAAAATAACAACACACAAACTGTGTTCATTTAAGAACTGCTTGGCCCATGAACTCTAGCCCTTACAGGCTAATTCTCGCACCTGGACTAGCCCATTTCTAATGATGTGTGTAATCACCCCAAGGTGCGCTTACCGGGAAGATTCTAGCCTAAGTCCATCGTGGGTTGCAGCTGCCTGGGAGAGCAGAGCATGGCGGCTGTCCGGTCCCTCTGGAAGCAGTGCAGAGTCTGACCTCACTTCCTCTTCCGCCCAGCATCCTATTCTGTTTATTCCACCCACCTATGTGCTAAGCTATGAGGCCAAGCAGTTGGTTTATTATAATTAACCAGTTACCTTCCACCATCAGTGACGCTCTATGGGGGAATGGCTACCCAATATTCTTGTGATCTAGATTTCTCTCTCCTATACAGTTCTTTTATCTTGCCCCTAACCCCCTCTTCCTCTATGTTTTGGGGGCATCTTGAGCAATAAGTGCACACTCATGCCACAGTTTACAAGAGGGTTTTTAATCCAAGAAAACACTAAAGTTCTTGTTTGTTTGGAACACTAAAAATTTGAAGTAGCAGCAATCACACAGTATATTAATGTATGGCAAGCTCTCTTAGGTGGTTTCCTTACTCTGGGGGATGCAGCAGTCCTTACACAGTGTATTAGAGTATGGCAAGCTTTCTTATGTGGTTTTGTTACTCTGGGAGTTGCAGATGTGGGCTTATTTGTCTAGTCTGGGGTCTTTACGAGTGCTCAGGGCTTTGCTTTTGTACAGCTTGAGCCCCATTCCCATTAGCTTGTATGCCATGTCCTCCCAAAAGCCAGGAAATACAGAGTTAGTATGGCAATGCACAGGCGTGACTGCAGGGCTGCGAAGCAGAATATCCTCATACACGCTATAGGTTGCAGAGTTAGTCCTGTGTCCTTTCCAGCTTCATTCAAAATCACTCACTCTCCAACTTCTTCCAGCAAGGAGCTTTTAAATTTTGCTTTGAGATTAAAATAATTACATCATTTCTCCCTTCCCTTCCCTCCCTCAGATCCTCCTCCCTCTTCTTCAAATTCATAATCTCCTTTTCACTTTTATAGAATACATATATGCATAAACATATATATTCCTAAATATAATCTCCTCAGTCTGTATAATGTAACTTCACTGTATTTTTTAGTCTTTCTTGCTTATTTTTCTCTACCTGTGATGGTCAGTTATTTACCTGACATTGAGCTAAATCTCTAGCTTTAAATCTCCCCTTGAGGAAACATTTTCTTTTTCTTTTTAATTTATTTATTTGTTTATTAATTAATTAAAGATTTCTGTCTCTTCCCCACCGCCGCCTCCTCTTTCCCTCCCTCTCCCCCAATCAAGTCCCCCTCCCTCGTCAGCCCAAAGAGCAATCAGGGTTCCCTGCCCGGTGGGAAGTCCAAGGACCACCCACCTCCATCCAGGTCTAGCAAGGTGAGCATCCAAACTGCCTAGGCTCCCACAAAACCAATAGGTGCAGTAGGATCAAAAACCCATTGTCATTGTTCTTGGGGTCTCAGTAGTCCTCATTGTCCGCTATGTTCAGCGAGACCGATTTTAACCCAGGCTTTTTCAGATGCAGGCCAGCTGGCCTTGGTGAGTTCCCAATAGGACATCCCCATTGTCTCAGTGTGTGGGTGCCCCCCTTCGCGGTCCTGAGTTCCTTGCTCGTGTTCTCTCTCCTTGCGCTCCTGATTTGGACCTTGAGATTTCAGTCCGGTGCTCCAATGTGGGTCTCTGTCTCTGTCTCCTTTCATCGCCTGATGAAGGTTAATATTCAGGAGGATGTCTATAAGTTTTTCTTTGGGTTCTCCTTATTTAGCTTCTCTAAGAACCCGAATTATAGGCTCAATGTCCTTTATTTATGGCTAGAAACCAAATATGAGTGAGTACATCCCATGTTCCTCTTTTTGGGTCTGGCTTACCTCACTCAGGATAGTGTTTTCTATTTCCATCCATTTGCCCGCAAACTTCAAGAAGTCCTTGTTTTTTACTTTGAGGAAACATTTTCATTGGCATGGGAACCCTTGTCTTTATGCAGATGGAAGACGTATTTGATTTTGTTTTGTGTTTGGAGGTTTTCTAGGGAAGAATGGGATAGGAAAACACTAATGCTACATTATCAATCTTATACACATTCAAAAATACATGAATAAATGCCCTTTTTTGGACATTTAGGACTAAGAAATTGCCTTCGTCATGCCCATACGCTTCTTTGATGTTCCTCAGAGTGGGTTCTGCGTCAGTTTCATAAGAGTGGAAGCGTTCGCTGATCACACGTGTTGATACATTCACAGGGAAAGAACGATTCATAATGCGAATGGCATGCTAAAGTTGTGTTTCAGACTAAAGTCCCAAACAAAAGATACAGAAGATGGGTCAAATTCCCGACTCAATTTCATAATCATTTGTTTATTGGTTATATTTTAAATAAAGGAAAATTATCTCAAATGAAATCATCCATATTAAATTCCAAATAAAGTAGAAGGAATGATGAAACTTGAGTCAGTGACCAGAAAGAGTTTATTTGAGGCTCTATGATGTGCTCAATACTATTGTAAGTGCCAAGGAATGCATGAAATACAGTCTAAGAATTGCGTCTGCCCATGGAAGCTCTTTAAATATTTTATCTAAAACATTTTGTATGTGTATTCCTATGCATGGTCTGTGTGAGTGTATATACGTGTGTGTGTGTGAATGTGTGTGTGTGTGTGTGTGTGTGCATGTATGTGTGTGTGGAGACCAGAAGAGGATATAGAATACCTTCATCTACCATTATTCGTTAGAGGCATATGGTCTCCCTGAATCTGGGGATTGCATTTTCTTGTCTAGGTTAGAAGTCAGGAAGCCCCAATGACTCTCCTGTCTTTCCTTCCCTCAGAGTTAATTCAGAGATGTTTACAGGGATGCTCAGTTAGGTAGGCACTCAGATCCAGACTTTGTCATAGGTTTAGATCAAGTGTCCTGAACTTCTAAATCTCCACTCCAGCCTAACATTCTTTAAATATTGACTGAACAATTGTTCTTAGATAACATTCAAAAACAATGTAAGAAACAACAGATTTCTGCTTTTAAAATTATTTATAGTGTGTGTGTGTGTGTGTGTGTCTGTGTGTACGTGTGATGTACATTCTAGGGTTAAACTCAGGTCACCAGGTTGTCAGCAAGCGCTTTAACAACTTGAGCCATCTTGCCAGCTCAACAACTTCCTTTTGCTAGGTCGGAACAATGAGTACAATAGTAACCAAACTGTCATGTCATTGTTATCTCAGTTAGAAAGGAACAATTTTGACAGAACAGATGAACACACAATCAGAGGTAACTTCTTTAGTTTAGGGACATGTGTGAAGTCTTGCTGGAGATTGGACAGGGAGGCACAGATTCCTAGTAGACTTTATTAAGATGCAGATATCACTGGTCATGCTGGGCTGCCCTTGATGCTCCACTCATGCCAAGTGCATAGCAGGGAAACCATCCCAAGCAAGAGGATGAGGTACAAATGAAACAACCAGAGTGTTCCCGGGTTCAATCAGTGTTTGTACAAACTGAAGAGGCCAGGGTGCGAACACAAATAGAAGTATAACAGTATAGAAAAGAGATCATGCACTAGATTTTGTTTGTGACTCATTTAAGTGAGCCTACGATCTTCAGAGTGGTTCTCTGGTGAATTATAAAGTATCAGGTCCAGTTTGGATCCTGGTCTATCTTTCTTCAAGTCCCGTATTCCTTCCTGTTTCCACTCTTTGGAAGTGTTTCAGCATGGGCGACATCATATAAATCACATCTTTCACATGTTAAATTTTAGAATTGAGGCCAAATCTATTTTAATAATAAAAATATTCTGTAGTCAATATGAAATCTGTTTTTAGTTCATAGTTGACTTCTGGCTTTGTACTTCACAGACTGTGCGAATGAGGTACTGTGTCAGGTTCTATCAATGGACGCTTTCTACCTTTTTTTTTTTTCAATCAAGAAATACATTTAACCAACAAAGGATTATCTTCCTTATGGTTTTTGCCTTTACAATTATGCCCCCAGCAGGGAAAGACAAGAAGTATGCCTACCCTAAATGGCAGGTAATTTTTCCAAAGCTGTCTGGAAATAACAGCTTATCTAAGATAGCTATTTAAAATACAGATTTCCAGATACTGTCCTGGACTGAGGCTAAATCTCTTAGGATGGGAATTTAACTCTCATTTCTGGTGTTTCATTGATGCATTTTTCAAAAAAGCTGTATTTATGTTTGTATTTATGCGTGTTTGCTTGCATGTATGTAAATCCACCATAGAGAGAAGAAGAGGGCATCGGCTCTTGTGGGATAGGACTTAGAGACAACTGTGAGCAACTGTGTGGATTCCTGAAAGCAAACTTGGGCATTGCCATGAGCAGCAAGGTCTCAGAAATGCTGAACCCTCTCTCCAGTCCATATGGTTGTCATTTTTGTCAGTAGATTGTCATAGTCTAGATTTGGGTGAATATATTTTCAGATTTTTCCAGTGAAATAGTAAAGTCATATCACATTTTTAAGGCACAGTTCATGAAGAGAGAAGAAATATACTTACTTTCTCATCCACTTCCCTGCCAGGATTGTCAAATATCAGTGCACGAGCATCTTCCTAGGTAAACAACAGCACAGCTTTGCCTACAGGATCACTGAACTTTCGAAGAAGCACTTCTGCAATCTGTACTTGGGAAATAGCTTTGATGCCAGCCCATCATTCCTCTGGCAAGGTTGTACCCACCACTTCCAGGTCATTCCACCTGAGTTACTAATTTGGGTACAGGAAGGCCTGTAATCATGTCTTATCTTTAGTATTTGTGCAAATACAATTTCCCTTAATGCTGGTACTGATGATAGATAAAGGAACATGCGCATTTCACAGAGTATAACAGCGGATGGCTCTGCTAAAGACCAGAGAAGCGCAAGAAGCCTAAAGAGCCAACCGAACTCTAGAGCTGGAGGAAAGACATGTTCAATATTCTAATGTAGGTCAGAAGACAGAAGGAAAGGAATTTGACCAAACAATGTGAAAATAAATCACATTTTAATGGTCCAATGGATTTTATAAAGAACCATTTCAACAGTTGTGAAGCAACCTAGAGTTAAAACGTCTGTTTTCTTTATGTTCTCGCCAGAAGGGAAAATCCCCAAACATGTATTCAAATATGATTTTTTTTACTATGCATAATGACCTGTAATTTCAAGCCTTTTAAGGTCATGCTGAGAGAGAGGTTTAAGATGAGAGAGTTCTTTTTTTTTTTTTTTCCTTTTGAAAAAAGAAACCTCTGGTTTTCCAGACATATTTCACAAACCTCTGGAACTCTTTGGTGTGAGCCAGATGTGGAAAGTAACTGGAGCTATTTGGGAAAAATTAGTAGTCACTGTTGAAAGGGGCATTTATCAGCAATTCAGACAGCCAGAGAGACTGCGCTTGCCGAACAGAAACTGTGTGGCTAGGAGCGACCAGGCACTGACCAGCATTGGGAAGGCAGCCCGGTCTAGAAAAGCATTAGATTCTCAGGATTATGGCAGCAGAGCACCCCGAGTGGAGTGGCTCCAAATAGAGGACACTGCCTCGCTCATCAGTCTGGAATCAAGGAGTTCAAGATCACTTTTAGAGGACTTTTCTTTCTGAGGGCTCGAGGGAACAATCAGAGCTGGAGTTGACATGACCTTTGTTGTCTGTCACTGACTTGTGGACTCATGGTGCTCACAAGACAGTCTCTTGTGCAATGGTTTCTGCCTCTTCCTCCTCTTTTTTTTTTTTTTTTTTTTTTTTTTTTTCTTTTTCAGATGTGATTCTACCGAGAATCTCCTTGAATCCTGGAACACCCTCACGGGACTGTCCTTACTCTGAGGACCACAAACCTAAGCTTTTCTGAGGGATTTTGCTACAGTTGGGTAGCTTGAAAGCCACAGCCACAAATTCTTCACACTCTCATGCAATTACATTACATTACATTACATTAGATAAGAAGCAGAGACTGACCTTTATTCTGATAATATCCACAGAACAACAGCGAATGTGATTCAGACAGGCTTGGAAGTGCTGGTGTATCCGGACATAGTCAGTCACACTGACCCTATTATTTGGACGTTTGAGACCAGAGAGACATTAGAGTTGTGATCCACCATTTAGAACTGGACTACCTGGCACAGACACAAGCCCAAGTACCAAGTTTCTCCTAAACCAATGGAAGATAAAAGTCTGAGGGAAAGCATTCTAGCTCCTCTGGTCCTAGCTAAGTAACACGTGATATCAGAGACCATCAAGTCACAGAAAATCAGAATCCTTCAGCTGACACACAGGGCCCTGAGAATGGGAAACTCCATGGCTCTCTTTTTTGGAAGGGCAGTTTGCTGCATAGCACAGCTAATATGTATGATTCCTTTATGTTACTAGCCACAATCAAGCTTGGAAACTCACTGTTCCGTTTTTCTCCTGCGATTCTATTGTCTGTTTCAAACTTTGAACTTTGCAGAGTTAACAGACGGACATAAAACCTGAGGAATTCTCTTCATCCTTCTTTGGCTATTTGCAAGACAGACTCAGCAGCAGGGAACATCAGTGGCCAAAAAGGCCTTAGTCTGCCGGTACTAAAACAGTCTCCTGACTTAGAATGTTGTCTTAACTGTGTTATTAGCTGTGCAAATTAATTCCTTCCTTCTCCTTCCACCTGTTAGATTCATCTACCTGGCAGCAGTTACAGTGTATACCTGTAAATCTACATTCCAGAAAGCTATGAAATTAGTTATGTCATTAGTCTCATTATAAAGTAATGTGTATAAAACTACAAGCCAATTAAGGAAGTCTGGATAGAAAAATGTTTCTAATAGCTCAAAAGTAAAAAAAAAAAAAAAGTAAAAACATTTGTGCTCCAAATTCCATTGAGTTCAGTCAAAATGGTGTTTTCAGGATATTAATTTAGATCCTTTATATTTTAAATTTTTATATTATATGTAAGAGTTTTGTGTGTATATATGTGTACCCTCAGGGTCCAGAAGAAGCCATACAGTGCTCTTAATTGCTGAGCCATCTTCCCAGCCACACGGATAGTATATATTCTTCAGCATGTGTTCATTGAGAGACTCTTTCTAGAAAAGTCTTAACATCAATATAAAGTTGGCCCTGCTAAGTCACTTTCATTGAGCACAGTGAGAGAAGATACTCCATTACAGACCAGTGAGAGGGAGAAACAAAATGTGTGTGTGTGTGTGTGTGTGTGTGTGTGTGTGTGTGTGTGTGAGAGAGAGAGAGAGAGAGAGAGAGAGAGAGAGAGAGAGAGAGAGCACATGCTGTGACTGTTAGACTTAATGAGAATGTTAGCTGGATGGTAGGGGGTAAAAGCAGAAGAACTGGAATGTGTGGAAGGGAGTGGCTGGGAAGCAAAGGTGAATGAATTGATGACAAAGGCCAATTTTTAAATGTTTTTGCGTTTAGAGCACCTGTTATTATTTTTCTGCCTGCCCTCTTTCATACGACTTTCTCCAGCTGTTCCACCTTCTTGTTAACATTGGAAAGCTCCTCAGATTATTGCCATTGAGAAATTAATCAATGACGGAATCAAGATTTTACTTAACTATACTAGTTATTTGTGAAGTTTACACATACTTTGATGACACTCCCTCAACTCTTCCTAGGCTCATCCACCTTCTCTATGCACCAATATTTTGTGCTACCCAATTTTTGGGATATGTGGTCTTCCACTGGCGTGTGGTACACATACCAGGGCCTGCACTCTTAGAGGAAATGGGCTCTTCCTCTTGAAGCAGCTAATGATTCTCCAAAGCTCCTCAGCTGGGGGTGGGACTAATCCTCCTCCTCCTTTTTTTTTTGACTTATTTATTTATTTATCTATTATTTATTTATTTATTTATTTATTTATTTATTTATTTATTAAAGATTTCTGTCTTTTCCCCGCCACCGCCTCTCATTTCCCTCCCCCTAACCCAATCAAGTTCCCCTCCCTCGTCAGCCCAAAGAGCAATCAGGGTCCCTGCCCTGTGGAAAGTCCAAGGACCACCCACCTCCATCCAGGTCTAGTAAGGTGAGCATCCAAACTGCCTAGGCTCCCACAAAGCCAGTACGTGCAGTAGGATCAAAAACCCATTGCCATTGTTCTTGAGTTCTCAGCAGTCCTCATTGTCTGCTATGTTCAGCGAGTCCGGTTTTATCCCAGGCTCTTTTCAGACCCAGGCCAGCTGGCCTTGGTGAGTTCCCGATAGAACATCCCCATTGTCTCCCTGAGTTCCTTGCTCGTGCTCTCTCTCCTTCTGCTCCTGATTTGGACCTTGAGATTTCTGTCCGGTGCTCCAATGTGGGTCTCTGTCTCTGTCTCCTTTCATCACCTGATGAAGGTTAATATTCAGGAGGATGCCTATATGATTTTCTTTGGGTTCTCCTTCTTATTTAGCTTCTCTAGGATCACTAATTATAGGCTCAATGTCCTTTATTTATGGCTAGAAACCAAATATGAGTGAGTACATCCCATGTTCCTCTTTTTGGGTCTGGCTTACCTCACTCAGGATAGTGTTTTCTATTTCCTTCCATTTGCTTGTAAAATCCAAGAAGTCCTTGTTTTTTACTGCTGAGTAGTACTCTAATATGTATATATTCCATACTTTCTTCATCCATTCTTCCAGCGAAGGGCGACAAGGATGTCCACTCTCTCCTCCTCCTCTTTCCGTGCTGGCTTCCGTCTGACTGGTGCAGGCAGTTCACACGTGCAGTTCCCTGCTGTTCTCAGAAGAGACTGTTTCCTCATAGTCAGCTATCACCTCTGACTCACGCACTCTCTCCTCTCCATCTTCTGAAATCATCTCCTAGCCTTTGAAGGAGGGGATGAGATTTAGAGGTCCTGTTTAAGACAGGACATTCTGCAGTCTCTTATTCGTTGCACCAATAACACTTTTGAGTCTCTGTGTTAACCATCTACTACAAACAGAAGTTTCTCCAGCGAGGATTGAGGACACACTAATTTATGGAAACAAAAAGAAGTCATTAGGAGTCCTTCGAATACTATGTCCACTTTACAGAATAGTAGTAATAGATTCTTCTCTCCTAGAGCCTATATAGTCAAAGAGTCATGACCCAATAAGTTTGCCAGGCATGCAGTGCCTTTTTGGGAGTGGTACTTAAGTCCAAGCAGAAAGTGATTGGCTACTCCCATGATGTTCATGCTATGACTGCACCTGTGGGCACGCCTTACCAGGTAAGTCAGTTTCGTATGTCACAAGAGTCATAGCTGGGTGAAACTTGTAACCATCTTTCTCATTCTGGCACTCTAGAAGCTAGCCAGTTGGGATAAAAAACAGTTGAGCACCAGCTTGACACCCTTATATTTTATTATTTAAGAATGTGTTTAGTTTCAGCAATAGGGTCTGACCATTAGGTTCTGGAGAGTAACCAAGAGCCTTGACAATATCCTATAATATCTGGGGATCTATTGAATCTCACTGGCCATCAGCTCTAAAAGAAATAATGAATTCCTGGCACTGAGCTTTTTATTTGTTAGATTGTGGTGTCTAGTAAGATCATTTGTTGCATAATTATAGGGGGAATTCTATTTTAATTCTTTTATGGAGCTGTCTGCCTATACTCTATCTATCTATCAATAATGTATCTGTCTGTCTATCATCCCTCTTTATTCTATCATCATCATTATATCACCTATCTAACCATTCGTCTATGAGTTTTCAAAGTTTTTATTCTTCCCTGTATCCTCCTTCTCTACCCTACACTGTCTCATCTCAGTTTAACTGTTTCTATTCCATTATTCCAGTTTCATTGTTTTATACCAGTGTGTTCCATCTCTCCTCCTCTAAAAACCCATGCCATTCCTTGACCCCTTAGTAATTCATAACCATCATAGATAGTCCAAATGAAACATGCATCTCTGAAGATTCAAAGCCAGCACCCAAAAATGAGAGAAAACATTCAACTTTTGTCCTTCTGAATCTGGGTTACCTTACTCTGAATGATTATTTACAGCTCCTTCCATTTAGCTGTGAATTTCACTAATTTTATTGTGTAAATATACCCCATTTTCACTATCTATCCACTTGTTGATGACATATAGGGTATTTCCATTTCCTCGATATTATGAATATAGCAGTAGTGAACATGGATGAGCAGTTGTCAATATAGTAGGATACAGGGTGCCTTGAGCACACGTCCAAGACTGATATGATGAGATCATGTGGTAGATCTGTATCTAGCTTTTCGAGGAACCATACTGATTTCTATAGTGATCGAAACATTTTGGACTCCCACCACCAGCGAATATTGTTCCACTTCCATGACAACAAACAATTATTACAGAAAAAGAGAAAAAGAATAAGGAAAGGAAGGGAAAGATGGAATTAATGAAGGAAAGAAGGAAGGAAAGAAAAAAGCAGGGAAGGAAGAGGAAGGAAAGGAGGGAGGAGGAATGAAGAAAGGAAGGAAGAAAGGAAAGAAGGATTGGATTGATCTCAAATTCATCCCTCTGCTTCCACCTGTACTTGTGGGAGACACTTGACCTAGTTATAAAAGAAAAAAAAAACAAGCAAGCAAGCAAACAAACAAAAAGCAAAGCCCTAATTTTAAAATGCCAACTAGTCAATGCAATGAACTTGCTGTTCCAGGTATATTTACACCTTGACATCTTGAAGAGGTACACGTATAGATTATATTCAAGTTAAACAGAAGAGTGATAGAAGGAGTTCTTGAGACACTAGAAGACTGAGCTCCTGACAGTTCTAAGGGTATCCGTTTTAAGGATTCGAGGGTGTGTCTGAATGCATTTTTGGCAGCAACAATTGTGGCTAGGTGAAATTATTCAGACTAACCACGAAAGGGAAAGGGTTGCTAATTGGGGCAGAACATAATGTGATCAACGTAACTGCAGGCAATAAGATAATCAGATGGCTGCCAGCTGTGCCCGTGTGTTCTTGTGTACCTAGGGTGTTAGGGAAGTGGAGAAGTTATCTCCTTTTTGTATGAGCATGCTGCTCAGATTCCTCATCCCAAGCTGCATTCCAACCATTTATAGTTCATGCTTCCTGGAAAACAAAATGTTAGCCAGGCTGGAAGGCACTGTTACTTTCTTATTATTGCCAGAGTTTCATTAGAGCACTATTTACTTGAACGCCTTTGGAAAAATTTCATATACAAAAAAAGAGCCCTTTGTTATGCTGATACAATTTTGACAAATGATGACTAAATTGAAAGAGACCTAAAATTCTTTGGAGGTAACAATTTTTGTCTGAGTATTTATACATATAGTAAATCAAATGGTTATGCTATACAAACGGAAACAGAAAAGGTCTTAATTTTTTGCTTTAAATCATGCTACAGAGATAAAATGTAAAGACGTAGGAGAAAAAGTGGCCAAGACCACACAAAATCCAGTTCTCCTGCTGTCCAAACACTGAGAGCTGAAGGCTTGGTTGCAGTAAGATTATTGCATGGACTTCTGTCTCCTCTCTTCTCTCCTCTCTTGGTCCCTCTATCTCACTGTCTCTACATCATCTCACCTCTCTGTATTATCAGTATCTACACCATTCACTGTTTAACAGTCTCATGAGTTTGTATTCTTAAGTTGGTTGTGAGGCTGTTAGTGTGTTATTGGAATCCTAACATGTTGTTTCACAACTACAAAAGCATTATTTAGAATCAGTTAGTGGGGGGTAAATAAATCCATCAGCTGAGCTAACTGACAGTCATATACAACTTTATCAATATCTCGATGAATGACAGAAGTTATGTATACAAGGGCTTCTGGAGATGACCCAACAATGTGTCAACATCAACATCCTGAAAGCATTTCTCCGCGAAATAAAGAAGAAAACTAAATCTGGGGCCTTTTGAGGTATAAGCTAATTTCTTAACCCTGAGTGTTGGCAGAGAGAATTGAATTAAATGTACCATCTTCAATTTCTACAGACAATTGTACCTTCTATAATAAAAAAAAACTAGCTTAGGAAAATTTAAAAAAAACTTGTGATTTTTTTTTTTTTGGCATTTCACAGGCTGGCCTTGAATTCATTCCTCTTGCTTAAGTCTCCCAAATGCTAGTATCACAGAGGTGTGCCAACAGACCTGTCTGTGAAATCTTCTTCCAGATACCTCTCTTTCATGGATTATATAAATGTAAATATTGTTCTATGTTGGTTTAGGCCAGTGGTTCTCAACCTTCCTAGTGCTATGACCCTTTAATACAGTTCCTCATGTTGTTGTGATCCCAACCATAAATTATTTTGTTGCTACTTTATAACTGTAGTTTTCCTACAGGTATGAATCATAATGCAAATACTAGAAGATATGCAGGATATCTGATATGTAACCCCAAAGGGGTCATGACCCACAGGTTGAGAACCACTGGCTTAGGCTTTTAACATTTTATCTAGTAGTAGTATTAGTAGTACTGTGTGTGCTCCTGCATGCAATCACATGCTGCACTCACTGTTCTTGTAGCGGTTAGAAGACAAGTTGGGGGAGTCAGTTCTTTCCTTTCAGTTGGATTCCAGGAATTGAACTCAGGTCGTCCAAGTTGCACAACAAATACTTTTACCTATTGAGCCATTTGTCAGCCCTGGCTTAGATTTTTGGTGTACTTCTGTCAGAGTCTAAATCAATAACTAAAATTTGAAAATAGAGATCTAAGAAACAAGCCACACGTTGACGTTAATCACCTGGGATGCTGTTGTGAGGTGAATGGAGAGCATCCATCCCACTCACTGAGTCACTCACATGTGCGTAAACGGGCACTGTAATTAAGGCAACTGTAATTAATCTGTCTTGGAATTCTTTTCAAAATTGAATTTTTTTGAAATCCATTATATCATGTTTTGTTGTGTGGCATGCTAAACATAAACGGCCAGGGTTACATTTTCCTCTGTGGTAGTTCATGGTAATTTGAAACAGGCAAGGCTCTTCCATACTCTGCATCTGTCCCATGTACCAGAATGCCTCACTGAGCACGGAACACACCCTCTTTTATCTGGTAGTCCTTGGATTGGCCTCTTAGGATTTCCTCCCCATCTCTTCCACATCCTCTCTTTCCCCATTCCTTTGGTCTTTGATTATTTCCCACCTTAACCCTCTTCTTCTTTCCCTTTTCTTCTCTGTCTTTTTTCATTTATTATGTATATTATATATGTACATTATATATAATATATATGTACAGTATGTGGAGGAAAATGGCTTGTTAGAATGAGAGAATATAATGAACAAGCATTGTGTCATAAGCATCAGTCATAGAATATCAAGTTATACCCTGATGCATACAGTGAGCATGCCGTATTTCATATATGCCTATTCTTTCTGAGCTCTGGTTAGTTTGTACATTATGTATATGTACATCCACATATGCACATACATGTTTGCACTTGTGTTATTTGTTATTTTAGAAGCTAATTTTTCAATTAGCTGCACCCTTTCCACTGTTTTTGCATTTCTCCTCTCAACTGTTACCTGAACCTTATTTGCATTTGTCCCATGGGTTCCAGAAAGATCCACTACTGCCTTGACAGAACAGGATCTATCTTACAGGCACGATTTGCATTTTGTGGTTATGTTCTGTTGTGCCTCTTTTCATCTGGAAGAGGCCTATTTATCATGATGACATGGACTTACCGAGAAGTAAGCCAGTCCCCAAACAAAGTGTCCTTTCTTGAATATGCTGTTTAACAATCACAAGATGAATGTCTTTACAGGTTATCCTGGGACTGTGTGCTCCTTACACTGGTAATACATCGGTGTCCTGGTCACAAATGCACAGTGAAGCATAAGTTAATAGGTAACTTGTGGTAATCAACTAAAAACTTCAAATATTTTTCTTATCTGCCAGTATCTGTCTATGTGTGTATGTTTTCATAAAAAGAGACTAAACTTTAGCTTACATTTTAGTGAGCAGATCTAAATTTTCCCCCAGCTCAGAGGCGCTATTGTTCATGTGCCAATTCCCTTTGTGCCTTCCCACATACTCATTCATGACTTGCCAAATCTGTAGTTCATTTTTCTTTCATTATATAATTTTGACTTACTTCTTACTGGGACTGATTTTATGATTTAGTAGTGTGGTTATTTTTTTTTATGAATTAACTTTAATGATTACGGTTGCATAGTGTCCACTTCTGCTTTATAGTGTGCTGCTTGGTCTTAGTTTGAAAATAATGATAGTAATGTCTAGATTTTGGTTTGAATTGTATGTCTATAAGTAGTAGCATTGATTTCGTTCAAATGCTTTTCTGTCTCACAGTGCAATTCTCATAGGGTGTATTAAGATCCCTGACTTGAGCCTATTGTTTTAAATTATAGTATAAATAGAGAGTTTTTTTTTTCTTCTCAAACCTCTGGAGCACTTATCAGTGGTTGAAACATTTGTGTAACAGAAAGCATCCCCATACTTCTGGGCTCTATGCAAGATTTGAATTCCCTCCTCGAGTCTCTAGAAGAAGCCTCTCTACCTTCTCTCATTCCACAGCCACTTGGGCATGTGAGGGTAAGACAGCTTCTTTGTCTTGGAAACTAGATCATTGAGAGAAAAACCATAGCACCAGAATCCAATACACAACCAATTTTGATCCCATGCCAGAGTGAAACTGAGTGATTGCTACTGAAGTTCCCCACAGGAGTAAAAAGCAAGAGGAAAGATGATGACTAAGCAAACTATTCCAAGCAAGTGGATCTGGACAAGGCAGAAGGACACAGCTACAAGAGGAAGGTGGGGCTTCAGGAGGCACGGGCCTCAGAAACCATCTAGATTTAGCTCCTGCCTGTCTCACATTTGACACATAAAATTAGAACGTCTCTTGATCTGCAGAATAAAGAATGGGAATACTGTTTGAGTTTACTCCATATTGTAGTTCAATGAGACCAGAGAATGACTAGGTTAAAAAACATGTAGAAGAGAGTATGATATATAATATCTCCGCAGTAAGTGCTAGGTTATCTTTCTTTTTCGAATTTGAGAACTTCATATGGGGTACAATATTTGCATTATTTCACCTCTCCCTTCCTGTCCCCCCAACTTCTCTTATGTCACTTCACTCCTTCTCAAATTCACGATCTCTTTTCTAATTATATACACGTGTATGTAATTGCATGTATATATGTATATATAAACGTACTCTGATATGTTTATTAATCTTTTCTCATATGAACATGTATTGAGAGGTAAATCCTTGGGATTTATTGGCCTGTCAGGGCCTTGCCCCTAGAGCATTAATTCTCTCTCAGCCACTGTTAATTGCCAGTAGTTCTTTATCTAGGATTGGGGCTCTGCGATGCCATTGTTATGCTGCACGTTTGTTTAAGAAAATACTATAAGAGTATATAATATGAGTACCAATCTGGACATAGAAGAAATCTATAAACGAAATTTAGACATGGTAAGCACTAAACTGTATCAGCAAACCACAGATAAGAAGGTGGAATATGAGTATCTGGAAAGCTTGGATGGGGTATGCATCATGTTTTAATTATTATTAAATGTCATTATGATTTTGTGTAGGTATGTGAGCATGTAGAAGGAAAGCATTGTGGTGGTGGAAATAGGAATGTTGTTAGCGTCTTGTGATTAGGACAATATACTTGACATATGTGTCTGATTAAGAGAGACGGGAAAGAGATTCTAACTATTAAAGATGGAAAATTACACCAGAACCTTTAAATTAACATGGGAGTCACAGTAATGAAACCAAGGGGAAGGAAAAAAGTTAACATGAGGTAAATTAGGAGGAGAAATGCAGCCAGATGAAAGAGAAAAATCAAGGGCATTAGACCGTGAGATCAGGAGGAGCAGGCCAAGTTTCTCCCTTCAAAATCAGAAAGTCGTACAGGGTTGAAAACAGATGTATGAGTTCGTTAAAAAAAATCAGGCAGGAGTCCAATGAGTCAAATGTCTCCCTGTTTTTTTTTTTTTTTTTTTTTTTTTTTTGCTCCAACAAAGAAATGGGCAGTATGAGGAGATGCAAACCAAAGAAACCCTGGAATTATAGTAGATTCTGACAAAATATTAGTTAGGTTAAAGGATTTTTACAGAATAATTGGGCATTTTGTGTAATGATACAAACAAAATTGAGGTTGAAAAGTTATTTTGATGGAAGAAAGCCTCCTGTCTTTAGTGAGGAAGGGAAGGCAGAATCTTCCCGATGACGTACAGTGCTCACTTGGACTATCTTGTGGTTTTAGTTACATGGGTGCAGCGCTGAAGAAACCCAACTGTGAAGCACTCATCAGTACTCTAACCAATATTAATCAGCACTGTGGCTTGACATTTTAGTCTTCCATAGATATTTCAGAATGGCTTCTTCCTTTGGCAAATAAATCCAGTTCTTAACTGATGCAGAACATTGGGTCTTCTAGAAAAGCGATTGCAAGGAAAAGAACAAAGGTGATACAGGCTTACGTCTTTTGCTGCTGTTCACACACAGCTTTCTTTCTGATTTCATCATGGAAAACCGTATGAATGATTAACCCCAAGGATATGTGACATTTGATTGATTGGATTGGAACAACACAATACTCTAAACTTTTAAATGTCGGTAGTAACTCATGAAATTCCAGGAAGGGGAAGAAGCAGGGGTCTGGAGTCTTCTTTAATTTTCTGGACCCTCTTCTGTTCCCAGCTCTTGGAAGTCCCCAGCATTTACACAGGCACTTGGTGATGTCAACTCACACTAAAACATTAATAACCAAGAGAAATATTAGGGTTGCTAGTTCAAACCCCAATTTTAAGCATGATAAAAATAAGATCTATACAGGTTCTTGTTATCTGTTGAAGCAGGCACTTCCTCTGGAGCCCAGGCTGCCCTGTAACTCACGGCAATGCTACTGTCTCAGCCTTCTTACTACTGTGATTATAGGCCTAGCTATCAATCTTGGCAAGAACCATAGACTTCTAAACTGAAGAGAGGATAGAGTCATTAGAAACTAGAAATTGGGGGCATACTTCTTAGAATCTAGTTGATTGTTTTCTTGTATTATTATTTGATAACGTTTAAATAAAAAATAAGTTAATGAGAATTTTAGACCTGCATGAAAAATATATTTAAGACAGACTTTAAATACAAATCAAAAGAGATATATATAGAAGTATTTCGTACTAAAAATTTTATGTATTGCAACCATAATGTCTAAAATAAACTATGCTTATATGTCAAAAGAGATATTTTTATTATGAGTTCAAGTTAAGATACTTATTTTTGTTTATATGAAAGTTTACTTAATCACATGACCTTTTAGAATGATAGATGAGAAATCAGGTCGCTCTTTCTTTATACTATGAATAGGAAGTCCCTCCTCAGAGTCCCTGAGAAGCTATCTCTTGTCTATGCTTGTACATTTCTAGTGGCCAGAAGCACAGTTTGTAACTCAGTATTTATTTTGTCAAGATGTCATAAAATTCTTCTATATGCAGCCGGATTTAGTCCCCCAGGCCCTATAATTTCAATCCGGTATATTCAGTTCTTTTTGCTTCTATAGAGGAGTGGTTTTATTTTTATTTATTTACTTTTGGCTTTCTGAGGGGTAGTCATCACATTTTAGAGGGTTGTTATTTGTATACTGAGTGGTATATTCTGCTGCACGTTTTTCCTTTCTTAAACTGTTTCATAGTAAACGTGACTTTGAAATTCCAAGCCACTTATTCGTTCCCGTAGAAACAGTGATTTGTTAACATACCTATTACAACTGACTTACAAACAACCGCTCAGCATCCCAAACAGTTTTTTTTTTCAGTTTTCATTTATACATATATTTCCAACTTTGTTTATCAGTTGGAGTAGGCTTGAGCTGTCTTGGATTGGGGCATGTTGAAGTGGGAAAGAGGTTCAACAAAATTGTTCATTACTTTCAACCTGAACCTTGGATAGCTCACCCTCAGTCTTGTCATTTAAATCTTGTCCAATTTATATGAATTGCCTCTCTCAGAACCCCCCCCCCCATCATCATGAAATACAAAGTGATCAATAATTATAAAAGAAAAAGAGGGTTTCAATTTAAGAGTTGGAAGAACATTGGAGGGGTTGAAGGGAGAAAACAGAAAAGAAAAGTGATAATTATATTTTAATTAAAATGTACTAAAAAGGAAAAAAAATCAAATACAAAACTTCAGGGTTTTTCTCCCAATACTCTTTTCATGTTTTTTTTTTTTCTCACAGCTTTCTGGTATTTTGTGCTGGTTGATGTTAGTGACAATATACTCAGGCTGTTGGACAACCTGAGGCTGAGGCAAGATGAGAACAGAACCCAGAATTGTACCCAGTGATAGCTGGGAACCTGGATTGTGGCTAGGAGGGATGTTATGGCCTTTGCGTGCCCACAAAGATAGGAAGGAAGGGCGTGCAAAGGAGAGTAAGCACAAAGGAAAGGCTTAAAACCAAGCTGCACCTGGCTGGTTGGCTCAGGCTACAATCCCAGTATCCCAGAGGATGAGGAAGACCTGTGAGTTGTTCTACAACAGAATGGGCTATACAACAAGAAACTCTCAAAAGTAAACAAACAAGCAAGCAAGCAACCTCTCCTAAAACTTTAAGAATGTCTAAAATCTTCATAGCCCCTAACTCAGAGCAAGCTGTGGTTACCAGTCCAAGACAGGGACCAATTCCATTCCATCATGGGTGGAGAAGGCCCTGCATCTTTTTGAAGAGCTGTAGGTAGTGACTGGTTGCTGTGGGAAGAGAAGGAATACTCTGCAGTGATGTAACCATTATTAAGTTGCCTGTACTCCAATGACCCCCTCGTGCTCACACAAGCAACTCTAAGTAAACTCAGTGGGTCACACCTCATACAAAGAGCAAACAAACCCACATGGCATGAAAGTAGGAGGGAGAGTTATTGGAGAGAAGGAGTTTGGCATGAGTGAGGGGGTGACAGAGGGTGATTTGGGGTGAAAAGACCCAAAATATATTTCTTCATGTATGAAATTATCAAATAATTAGGAAATAACATTTAATTTTGAGTAACAGGAAAAACTGCTTACTAATTTATAGTTTTAATTTATGATGCCTGATAACAGAGTATTTTTAAGGGTATACTTTGTAATATAAGATCTACTGTTTATGTAACAAAAACATCATGGGACAGGTTAGTGAAAAAGTTTCTGCTATTTTGATTATAGTATTCCCAGAGCAGAGTTTTTCAGGGTTGGCACTATTGGTATTTTAGGCTTTGATTCTCCGCTATGGGAGAATGTGCTGCGCATGATGTTTGACATCACCTGGTGTACTAGATTCTAGTAGCTCTTAACCTGTCTTTGACATGCATCTCAGCTCTGTGGGGGGACAAAATAGTCCTTAATGGAGATTGCGTAGTCATAATAGTGTGCAACTAATTAGCTTTATCAGGTAAGGCAAAACACAGAGGTTAAAGCTTTTCTCATCTAGTCATCAGTAAATAGCCATCAGCAACCACATCTGATACTGGCCTATTTCCATACACATGTTTGTTCATGATCTAGGCAAGCGATTATCTAATTTTTTTTACTTGATGTTTCCATGCAGTTAGAAAGATCTCACAGATATTCCTTCGCAAGATATTATTCATTGGTCGAGTAAATATTTTTTGCCTCCTACAGTATTTTTACTAAATTCTACACACGGATTAATCAATAAATAAGACATAGAAAACCCAATTCTTACAAAAGGTATGTGTGTGTATTCATAAGCAATTTTGTGCTAGTGTGGGATGACCAAACAATGAAAACTTAGAGTACTACAAACTACTGAGTTGCTTGCAGAGAACTAAAGTAAGATAAGACACAGAGCGAAGAGAAGATGGGTTCTTCTGCGAACGGCTGGAGATGCTGGACTGCTGGAGGAGATGACATCTCGAGGTCACACAGAGGTTGAGCTATATTAGTTCTTAGGAAATGGCCCCTTTAAGCAGGGTAAATAACACTGTTTTGGACTAGATTATGTCCTCCCAAATTCAGGAGAGTGAGTTTGAGCACAAGGTTTTGAAAGGGTCATTAAGGCAAAGTAAATGGATGTAGGTGGTCCTTAATTAAATAGGACAATTGTTCTTATTTCTAAATGAATGCTTGTTAAAGACATAGGAGCAGAAGACCACTTGAAGATGTAAGAAAGCAGCCACTTGCAAACCAAAGAGTCTTAGAAGAAAGCAAGCCTTCAAATCCCTCAACCTTATAAGTTTAACCTCACAGACTCACAAAATACATTCTCAGAATTATTCTGTAGCCTATAGATATGATAACCCCCAAACTAATAGGAGTATATTTACTGGAAGGAAGTGATGTGCTTTGATGAACAGAAGGGCCAAATGGAATAGCGAGGGTGGTGGGAATACTGACTGGAAAATAAAAGACTGGGGGCAAAGTCTGTGGTGATGAGGGCTAAGCTTTGCTCTTGGTGTACTGTGAACAGGTGTTTTGAGTTGAAGTTTGCTCTAAGTGACTTATAGTTTAGGAGCGCAGTGTGGCTGCAATAGAAAAACTTGGCTTTGGAGAGCTGGAACAAGGGTCGGCTAGTGAACAGTGCACACAAGAGGCCATGAGATGAGACAACGATCTGAACTAGACTGGCAGTGGCGGAAATAGTGAGACCTGGCAAGATCCAGAACTCTGAGGGTGGGGCCAATGGAGCTGGCTGGTAGACTGAAAATACTGCATGAAGGAGGCACATAAAATCTAAGGTTTGTCATCTAATCAAAATAACTAATGATACTTCCATTTTCTGAACTTTGGAAATTTGAAGGATGAACACTGAATTGCAGGTTGCTGTGTATTTTTTAAATGTTTTATGCACAATGAAATATGTCTTTCATTTAAAACATTATAAATGCAATATTTTTGTGAAGATGAAATGAATGTAGACATTTACAATAACAAGGTAATAATGAATTATCCTCCTAGTTAGTCCTCAGTTATGTATTGTTTAGTTAATGGTTCATCTCTTAATGTCCCCCCCTTTTTTTCTACATACATTTATCCTTATCCAAACAGTCTCAGAAATTGGTTGAGTTATATGATAATGAAAAACATTAGAATTCTCAAAATTCATAGAACTTAATGAAATGCACTATCTTTCTTCTCCTTTTCTGTTTTAAGTGAGCTGGACTTACATGCATAAGGTCTGAAGGTGGGTGGTTCACCACTTCTCAGAGGAGGAAATGACATCTAAGAGGGCTGCTATTCTGGGCTTCGGAGTTTGGATTGTTGTTTTCAACAGGATTTGGTTTTTATTAAGGCGAATTTTGTTCAGTGGATTCAAAGGTTATTTGTCTAAAATTTTATAAGGTACTTTCTTTTGAATTTGATGAAAAGTATTATATATTCTTCAGTGGAGTGCTTTTTAATTTGATTAATTTTTATTACAGATTTTGGGTCTTTCTATGCAGTGATCTCTTTTTATGCCTTTTTATGTAATTAAATGAAATGAGAAGGAGATTCAAGAAACCAAATTTCTTTGCTAAATTCACCAACTCTCCAAATGAGAAAGCCAGAAATGAACAGATTCCACATAAAACATGCATCAGAAAGGGCAAAATATATTTAAATTCTTCATCTGAAATACTTTAACAGAGTAAATATTTTAACACATAAAGACACTATAAAAATGAGAAGAAGTGAAATTCTCTGCATGATTTTTATAATATTCTACTACATGGAAAACACTGCATTATGTTATGTGTGATTCTGTTTTGTTCTTTTTTTGGTGCTGCTTTCCTTGTTGTTCATGTGAGAAATATATTCTAGAATGAATGAGCTACCCAGTGCTTCCAAAGAGACTGAGCAAAGTTTGATGACTACAGAAACCTAGGAGGTACAAAGCATGAATGACAGGACCAGCATTGGCAACTTGAGAAAGATATGTCATACTCACACTAGTACTGCGATGCCTTTGGCCTTGGCATCTCCCTGAACTCTTTATCAATGAGGATGGTCATTGTAGTTCCAGAACAGGAGAAGGAAAGCAGGCTGTGGACTGTCAGGACAGGACTCTACTCCACAACTTCTGCCATGCATCTGAACACTGAGTTAGAGTGTCCTAGAGGATTCATAATGATATGTCAAGTAAAATTTATGATCATATTCCTTTGCTGTATAATTAAAATCTAATACTCACTGTGGCTCCGTCATCTTTTTTAACTTCAGGTCTTAGCTCTGAGCTTCATTCAGAGTACACTTGCAGTAGCTATGAATTATGGTTTTATCATTCCAGAAGGACACCACACACACACACACACACACACACACACACACTACGAAATATAATAAGAATGAGAACTAAGTGTGTTGTCAATGACTTTCAGGATAGACTCATTAAATGGGTAATGAATTAATTTTACTTAGTTTTAAATTTTTCATCGTATGTATCCTTTACACGTTGTCGTGTTACATAAAGATGTTTTTATACAAGCATATACTGTACATCAGGTATAACCCCTCATATACTTATCTTCAACCCTTTGCTGTCGTATGTTAGATATATTTTTAGTATTTTGAAGACCCTCCAACTGATTTCCACTGTTGCAGGACTAGTTACATTCTGGCCAGTGGTGTATAGTGGTTCTTGTCTTTACTAGAATTTGTTTTTTCTCCTTTCTCAATGACTACAGTTCTGACTAGGGTAAGGAACAATGTCAGTGCATTTAGAACTTACTTGTTTCTGACAGTGAGCCTGGATAATTATTTCATTTTTTTGCCATTTGTATCTTTTGAGAACTATTTGTTTTTTTTTCACAAATCCATTTGATTCTGTTATTTTTTGTTTACTTTTTTGAGTTTTTAAATATTCTAGATATTAATCTTCCCTTACTTATAGCTAGCAGATTTCTGTCTAACAGAATGTAGTCTCAAGACAGAAAGGCCTAGAAACCATTTTTTTTTTTCAGTCTACAAGGCTGGATGTCTTCATAGTTGCAATCTGGTGCCAAGATTCTGAAGACTTCTTGGGAGCTGTTGGGATTTTGTTGTTCTGTTCTTTTTTTCATAAATGCACTTTTTTAAAAAAGCTAACTTAATGGTGAAAATATCTATATTTAAATTCTGTGGCTCAGGTATTTTTTTATTGAAAATAGATTATTCTCTCAACACCCAATCACAGTTTCCCCTCTCTCCACTCCTCCCAGTCCCTTCAACCTTACCTCTACACCAGATCCACTCCCCCTTCTGTCTCCCTTCAGAAAAGAAATCTTCAATAGACAACAGCCAAACACAACAAAACAAGACAGATTAAGACAAGACAAAAAGCTGTTATATTGAGACTGGGCAAGGCAACCCAGTATGAGTCCCAAAAGCAGGCAAAAGAGTCAGAAACATAACCACTCTCACAGTTAGGAGTTCCACAAAACACCATATGCAGAGGACCTAGTACAGACCCATGTAGGCTCTGTAATTGTCGCTTCAGTCTTTGTGAGCACATATTAACCTTGCTTAGATGATTTAGTAGGCCATGTTCTTCTGGTATCCTCTATTCCCTCTGATTCCTATGGTCTTTCCTTCCCTTCTTCCAAGGGCTTTTTTGAGCTCTGAGGGGAGAGACCCAATAGAGATTTATAATTTACATTTTCTCTTTACATAATGTCTGGGTATGAGTCTCTGCATACACTCCTATCTGCTGCCAGAAGAAGCCTCTCTAATGACGACTGGGCAGGACACCAATCTATGAGTATAGAAGAATATCATTAGGAATACTTTAATTGATTTTTATTGTTGTTACTAATCGTGTTTGCTTCTAACCTAGGTCTCTGGGCTATCTAGTCTACAGTTTCTGGCAAAAGAGGCAGTGTAGGGCATGAGATACCTCTCTTGGCATGAGCTTCAAGTTAAACCCTGCAAGTTAGTATTGATTGTCAACCTGACAGGCTTTACAATAACTCAAGACAAACCACTGGACACTTCTTTATGAGATTATCTAGATCAAGATTAGCCACTCCCACAAGTTCTGCACCACCAATTCCCCAGGTCAAGTGAAGGGTTTTGAGGCTGCCTTGGTGTCCAGGTTTATCTTTTCGTAGCTTGCAGAGAACCTTCTGTGCCAAAAATATAGAACTGAGGGGTGATGGCTCCACACTTGCACAGAGCTGCCGGTTTTCAATCTACCTTGGAATATTGAAGAAGTTGCATTTAATCCTGGTCATAGTAGCAGGATAGGCAAACTTGTCATCAGGGTAAGCAGACAAAAAGCAAAGTCTTTTTCTACAATGTCCTTATAAGTAGGCTGCCAACAGAAAGGGTTCCCCAGATTTAAGGCGGGTCTTCCACTACAAATAGTCTCATTAAGAAAATCCCTCCCAAGAGTGCCTGGCAACCTTGGTTTTAGTTGATTCCAAATGCAGTCAAGTTGACAATCAAAATTAGTCATCACAAAAGGTCTTCCATCATCAAATAATATAAACAAAACCATCCCTCACAGACATTTTAAAAGACTAATCTTAATCTAGATAATCCCTTACAGGAGTGTCCAGAGGGTTGTCTCAGGTTATTCTAGAGTCTGTCAGGTTGACAATAAACACTAAGCATTAAATAATCTTTGAGACCATTTATGCATACCTGCAGCTGGGAAATCAATGTTTGATTTATTCCTTCTTTTGTTACTTTGGCCAAAGATGCTAGAAGCAACTTTAGCTTCATTACAGTCCTTAGTTCTCTGGAAGTGTTCAAAAGTATTTTACACAGAATTCCCCAGAATTTTTGCCCCTCATAAGTAGTGACTGCACACTCTCAAATGCATTTATTTTGTTTAGTTCTGAACAATTCACAAGTGAACTATTAGTGTTATCCAGATTACCAAGTGTT
Organism: Alexandromys fortis; assembly: GCF_014885135.2. NCBI lineage: Eukaryota > Metazoa > Chordata > Mammalia > Rodentia > Cricetidae > Alexandromys > Alexandromys fortis. The sequence continues at coordinate 12,845,892 of NW_026067900.1, read as the reverse complement.
TTGACCATAATAGTACTACATCAGCCATCTAAGCATATCAGATGTGATGGACATTGATAATATTTAAGGTTGTCTTGGCTACCGCAAAGGAATGGCAGGAGGATGGGAGAAGGGAGAAGGTTAGGCTAGTTAAGCAACCTGAGAAATGCCACAGTAAGACTCCTTGGGCTCTCCTTTGTGTGCTGCCTAGCATCAGAATAGTTTATTTAAGTCCTGCTTTCTCTTATTAGCTTTCTAATTCTTACATTCTTCTTGTATGCTATTGAGAGCGAACAATGTGAGCTTCAATTTTTATGACACGTGCTCCTTTGTCAGCCAGTTCTCAGCCGTGTGGAAGGAAGACATTGAGAGCTGCACTGCATTGTGAATTAATCATGAGGGTAAGTTTTTCCAGCAAGTTGACGGGGAAAGTATTCCGAGCCACCATAGCATGCTAGACCGCAGCTTCTGTATTTTATGGGAGGAAAGCAGGCCGGCAGCAGCTGCCTAAGATCACACTGTGTGTGGGGAACATGGCTTGCCAGCTGGTGGTCTTTTCCGCCACATCAGCATTCCCAGAATGGGCTCTGAGGAACACCGAGGCAATAACTGGAGCTCCCCAAACAAAGGGTTCCAGGGAGAAAAACAATCTTGGAAATACTGGATGTTAAACCCGTTTCTTGAAGGTCCAAAGTTCACATAGCACCTTAAGAGAAAAAAAAAGTTGCAATTAGAAAAAGAAAATTGAGCACTACTAACTGGGTAAAATAACTTCCTTACAGTGGAGGTTTTCTTTGTTCACTTGACTGTGAATTGTCTTTCAACACCAGTGGGATGACATCACTACCCTTCTTCTCCATTTCTCAAATTTAATGTGGCACATCAGGCTTTGCTGGAGGCAGCTGAGCTGAAGAGGATGCGGAATCCTCCTGAGAAGACAAGGCCTCTATGGCAGGGTTTTATAACTGCAAGTGGACAAGAGAATGGCTGGAGTCCTCCAGGCTATTTTACTGAGTGTCAGCAGATGAGGCATGCACTAGGCTGAAATATGAACTAAGTGTAACTTGTTCCACACTCATTGAGAGAGCAGTAAGTCTAACAGTTAAGAAATACCCGGTTTTTGGTGTCTTCTACTCTTCTTGTCTTGCTATGCCGTTTAGCATCTCTGTAACCTTGGAAGGCTATTTTAGCTCAGAGAACTTCCAATTTTTATTTTGTAAATTAAGTTGAATTATCTCCAAATCTCAGAATTTCTATAGCTACAATGGCTACTATTTAGTGAAAGTCCATTAACTCTAGGTGGTTTACTAAAGCTTTTAATGAAATATTGAATTTTTATAATGATCCTAAAAAGTTCATGCTATTGGTGTGTGCTGGTTGGTTTTTGTCAACTTCACACAAATTTAAAGAAGAGGACATCTCAAGAAAATGCCTCTATAGAATTAACCTGTAGCCCAGTTTATGAAGGACTGTCTTACTTAATGATTGATGTAAGAGGACCCAGCCCCTATGTAGGGTGCCATCCCTGGGCAGATATTGGATAATACAAGAAAACAGGCTAAGGAAGCCATGGGAAGCAACATGGCCTCTGCGCCAGTTCTTGCCACTAGGTTCTTTCCTTGAGTTCCTGACCAATTTCCCTAGATGAGGGACCACATGCTGTAATATGAAATAAACCCTTTCCTCCTTAAGCTGAGCTTGGTCATGGTGTTTTATCACAGCAATAAAAACTCTAACTAAGACATATTGTTTCTTCTGATTGAGGAGAGAATTGAGTTACAGAAAGATGGACAACTGATTCATTACTATATCAGTCTTGAACTTAGAGAAATGTTCCTGTTTCTCTTCTTCAACTAAAAAAATGATAATTTCATTGTGATTTTTTTCTTTTGGTTCTTTTGAAACAAGGTCTCACTGTGCAACTCTGGCTGCCATGGAACTCACTATATGACTCTGGCCATGAACTCCCAGGGATCCACACTCCACATTCCTCTCCTGCTGACAGAGGTTTCTGTCCCACCCGTTCCTGCAGCTCTTCAGTCCCAAAGAAACACACAGAGGCTTATATTAATTATAAACTGGTTGGCCTATTAGCTCAGGCTTCTTATTAACACTTGAATCTTAAATTAACCCATCATTGTTAGCCATGTGGCTTGGTACCTTTTATCAGTGAGGCATTCTCATCTTGTTTCCTCTTGGCCTGGGTGATGACTGCAGACTTACCTTTTTCTCTTTCCAGAATTCTCCTGGTCACCCCACCTATACTTCCTGCCTAACTACTGGCCATTAACACTTTATTAAAGCAGTGATTAATCTTTACAAGGTACAAGACCATTGTCCCACAGCACTCTCTTCCTCAGTGCTGGTATTAGTGGTGTGTGCCACTATGCCCAGCTTCATTCTGGATTTTAGGTAGATGATAAAACTAATGATTTTGGCGAATTCTTTCAATATTTGTAGAAGAATGTGGAAATAAGTTTTAAAATAAAACTATATATAATTATGAAACATAATTTTCATGTGATATACTAGCTTTTAGCTTTTGCCCACCGTTTTCTGTAAGTGTAGTAAGTGCTATGCTCCTTTTAAAGAATGAATAAATCTGCTGGGTGGTGGTGGTGCACACCTTTATTTCCAGTGCTGGGGAGGCAGAAGCAGGCAGATCTCTGTGAGTTCAAGGTCAGTTTGCTCTACAAGAGCTAGTTCCAGAACAGGCTCCAAAGCTACAGAGAAACCCTGTCTTGGAAAAAATGAATAAATCATAATGGGTTTAGTTTTATAATTATCATTGATACCTGTATAATATTTCATTAGGATAACATGATTCAGTCAATTAATTGTTCCTCTATGGTCAGAATTTGATCTTTTCTTAACTTTGTGACTGTTCTTTATGTATAATCTAGTAATGTCAATCAAGGTCCATTCCTTCTGGGAATGAATAAATAAAAACAAATCAATATCACCAAAAATTGTCTGTTTGTTTTGACTTCATTGTTTCTTTAATGAATTTAGGATTCTTTAGTGAATTTAGTGTTTTAGGATTCTGGTTACAGATATTACTGTCTTTTGTAAAAGCTGCTTTTATTTTGAACTTTCACAATCTGGTTGGTCCTGAAATGTTATGTGCTCACATAAGCATCCCCACAGGACACTTACTACTAGATACACCTACAAACATGGGCGGGACTAACTGAACAGGTCAAAGTACCACAGAAATGCAAAGGAGAGCAGCCTAACATGGCTAGGTGACTACAGAGGAAAAAACATACTTCCCATTATTATCGCCTCTTGAAGTAAGTTGTGCAGCATCAGACACTCTTATTAGAATGAACTTCCATTGTTGTTTGGTTGTTTTCTGTTGTTTTTCTTTTTGATTGTCCTTTCAAGTCATATTTAGACTACCATAATTGATGAAAGAATATTCCTCTCTTATTTCTTTCATAAGATGAAAGTTATTCCTTAGAATTTGTGGATGCAGAAATGATATTTTTAAATATATAGTTAATCTACTTGAGCTAAAGTAACAATTTTCATACTCCTAATTGCCATCATGACTGCAGGAATGGGAGATATATATGTTCACTGTAGTCACTGGAATTTTTCAGAGATTATGGTATACATACAGAAGTGGCATGGAAACAGTTCATTTTGATATCTAGCTTTTAGCCACAGAGTAGAAGGGAGTCATATCATATTAGAAATAACAATCATGAGGTGTAAGAACTTTTCCTAGTTCCTTCTTCCAAAGTGAGATAGACCTTGGATTTGGAGTTGAAATGTATCCAAACCCTGCACATCTGTGCAGGAGATGTTTTACCTTTTCACACTGCACTGAAAGATTAGTGTTTATATGTCTTTCCTGGAAGGCCAAGCCATGCTCATTTGCACAAGCCTTATATTTATATATTTTACATGGAAAATGGCAAGCAATAATTCACTCAACACTCCTTCAGGAAGATCAAGTTATGGAACTCATTTTCTAAAACCGTTGGCTCTATGACATATTTACATTAGGAACCCACTGTTTTCCTTGAGCCTTTGAGCCTTTATTTTAAGACCCACATTGTTCTAAAGTGGCAAGTCTTCTGCAAAAGGATGGAATTTTACAGGCTATGTTACGGACAGGGTGCGGGTGGAAGAATGCGTATGTTTTCACACTTGATGTTGTTAGGAAAATGGGATTTGGGTTCAAATTGGCATTAGAAGGCAGAAAGGTCTTGGTTGGTTGAAAGAAAAAAGCCTACTCTGTTGAGCCACAAAGATGGAGCTCTTTTTGAGTAGGATTAATTTTATTATACTTTACATTTTCAAGTAAACTTATAGGAAAATATGGGAAAGGAAGAGGTTTTGAGATCCTTGGTGGATTGTCGCAGACCTCATCTTGAGTTGTGGTGCAATGTTGGGTCTAATTGAATGAGCTCAAGCTAGAACCCTTGACCAAAATTACCAGGCCCTTTCCCTCAGACATCCCCATCACTTGAAACTCGTATCAGCCAGCAACTCTCTGGGCTGCCCTCTAAAACTGCTCCTTTCATCATCATTTTCTCATCCCTCAGATATGAAACATTTATGCCAGCTTTGATTACTTTTGCTTCACATTCAGTGGATTACTAATTCCTGTTGCTTTTCCTGCCATTTTATCCTTTTTTTCCCTGTGAGCCTATGCTTATTGCCTTTCCCTCTTAGGTATGGCCCGAAGGCAACACATTTAAAAGCGAGTTTAAGGTTTTAGTTACACACCCTGGGATTAAATTTCATCTCTGTCATTTGCCAGGTTGTGCAAATAAAATAGGATTGGTACAACCGCCTTATAAAATTGCTGTAATTATGAAAAATACTATACATAAAATTGTAACGTTAAGTAAAAATCAAAGTTTTTTTTTGCATTTGCAGTCTAGGAATATTAACCCACCTTTTTCTTCTTGCTGACCTTCCTCTCTTCTAGGCTCAGGACAATCAGGTAATTCTAACTAAACTACCTCCAGCAGGATCACTCCAGCCACTGGATTCCCTGATGATCACCAGCACTTCAAAGTCTGGTTCTAAGTTACCCAGTTAGCAATTGCTTCCTCAGTGGGCTTAAATGCTCAACCAACCAGAGTTTTCTTCTTCCTCCTGTCCCCATTCCTTTGTCTCATCTTTCTTTTCTTTTCCTTCCTTCCTTTCTTTTTTCCTTCCTTTCTCCTTTTTTGTTTCTTCCTTCCTTATTTCCTTCTCTCTCTCCTGATACTCAACTGACTTCCACATTTTCCCACCTCTTTATTATTTTTAACAAAAATATTAACACAATATTTTAATTATACTCCTTTCCTTCCCCAAACTGCTTCCACCTTCCTACCCGCACAACTTCATGTTCTTTCTCAAAGTGGGCAAAAATAGGAAAAACCCACACAAAAGCCAAAATCAAAACAAACTAAAAAACAAAACAAATGAGACTAAAAATAGTCAGGCAGTGGTGGTACATGCCTTTATCCTAGCATTCAGGAGTTTGATGCCAGGCTGGTCTATAGGACAGGCATCACAGTTACAGAGAAACCTCATCTCAGAAAGCAACAAACAAACAAAACAACAACAATAACAAACACACACACAGAGAGAAACATATGAAATATGCACAAAAATCACAGAGTCTGTGTATGCTGACCAACTACTTCTGGGCATGGGTCCTGCCCTGGAGTGTGGTTGAAATATTCAGTGACACTGTATTGTAGAAAATGATTTTCTATTTTCTATTCAGAAAGTCTTTGGCTGTAATAGTAAGTTCAGGCCTAGTCCCTACTTTCTCTTCTATCACATTTAGGCTATCTGGTTTTATATTGAAGTCCTTGATCAATTTGGAGTAGATTTCTGTGCAGGATGATATAGATCCATTTTCACTCTTGCAATTTTCCTAGCCCAATTTTCTAAGGATGATGTCATTTTTTATCACTATGTATTTTTGTCCTTTTTCTATTAAAAATCAGGTGTCCAGAGTTATGTGGATTTATGTCTGGGGTTTCAATTCTATTCCATTGATCAATGTGTCTGTTTCTACGCCATGGCATGCTGCTTTTATTACTCTAGTTTTCTAGTATAACTTGACATCAGGGATGGTGATATCTTTAATAGTTCCTTAATTTTCAGAAATATTTTCTATCCTGGTGTCTTCAGGGTTACCAAGGCTGTGATAAGACACCATGAGCAAAAGCAAGTTGGGGAGGTATCTTATGGCTTCTATGCTGTGAAGAGAGACCATGACCACTTAGTTGGGGCTGGCTTATAGTTTCAGAGGTTTAATCCATTATCGTCACAGAAGGAAACATGGTGGCATGCAGACAGACATGGTGCTGGAGGAGGAGCTGAGAGTTCTACATCTTGATCTGCAAGCCAAGCAGCAGAAGGAGACTCTGTGCTACTCAGGGCATAGCTTGAGCATGTGAGACTTCAAAGCTTTTCTCCACAGTGACACACTTCTTCCAACATGGCCACACCTCCAATAGTGCCACTCCCTATGGGCCAAGCATTCACACACATGAGTCTTTGGGAGCTATTCCTATTCAAACCACCACAGGAGGAAAATGTGTATTTGGCTTCCCCTTCCACTTCTTAATTCACAATTGAAGGGAGTCAGGAAAGGAAATCAAAGAGGGCAGAAACCTGGAGGCAGGTGCTGATGTAACGGCCATGGAGGAGTGCTGCTACTGGCTTGCTCCTCATGACGTGTGCATCCTGCTTTCTTATAGAACCTAGGGCCACCCACCCAATGATGTTACTATCCACAATAGCCTGGACCCCCCTCACATCAGTCACAGGCCAATAGTGGTGGCACATCCTTTAATCCCTGCACTTGGGAGGCAGAGGCAGGTCAATCTCTGTGAGTTCAAGGCTAACCTGGTCTACAAAGAGAGTACCAGGAGGGCCAGGACTGTGACACAGAGAAACCCTGTCTTGAAAAACCAGAAGGAGGAGAAGAAGAAGCAAGAAGAGGAGGAAGAAAGAGAAGGAGGTGGCCCTACAGGCTTGCCTACAGCCTGATCTTATGGAGGCATTCTCTCTATTGAGGTTCCCTCCTCTCTTATGACTCCAACTTGTGTCAAGTTCACCTAAAGCTAACCAGCACACTTGGGTGTCTGTCCATTGTTATTGTTGTTGTGTGTATTCAGGTCCATAAGAAGTTGATTTTTTTAAATTTCTGTGAAGAATTCTGTTGAAAGTTTGATGTTGATTGTGTTGAATTTGTAGATTACATTTGGCAGGATGGCCATTTTCACAGTGTTACTTACTGAACCATAGCATGAGGGATCTTTCCTTCTTTTAGTGTCTCCAATTTTTAAAATCAGTTTCTTAAAGTTTTTATCATACGAGTCTTCCACTTGCTCAGTTAGAGTTATCCAAAGATATTTTTGAGACTATCGTGTGAAAGGTACTGTTTCCCTAAATTCTTTCTCAGAGTGTTCGTTATTTGTCTATCGGAAGGCTACTGATTTTTGTATTAGGTAAGCATATTGTTGAGAATCAATTGGTGCAGCTCCCTGGAATATCTAGAAGATGCTATTTCACAGCAGATCCTGGTTCTCTAGCCCCGACAATCTGTCTGGCCTTTTTCTGTGATTTTAGGTATAAGGGCTGTGATGTAAATGTGTCAGTTGTGAATGGGCCATGCATGGCCAGTTGTTCTTTGCAATTTGATCTTTTGTACATTTCTGTGATGGTCTCTTTCTACTGCAAGAAAAAAGGTACTTTGGTAAGGGGTAAGCTCTACACTTATGTGTGGGTAGAAGGGTAATTATTTAGAGTACAAATTGTAATTACACCGATTTAAGAATATGTACTAGAAGATTCTCCTCTAGGGTCTATGACCTAATCAGCTACTTACTGTTGACTAGGTTTATAGAGTTAGATAAGGATTCTCTCCTTTTGAGTAGGTCTTAAGTCCAATTAATTGACTGTTGGCTGTCTCCAAGATACAAGTGCCACTTTTGCACCTTTGGGGATATGTTGCCATGGTGCTTATTGCTGTGATTCAAAGGCTTTACTAGAGGGTGGGGCTTTTAATTGCTTTTCTCATTTGGTAGCTTGCATAGTACTTTTGGATACTGTGAAAGCCAGTCCTTAGAGAGATGCTTCTAGGTTAATACTAGCTCCATTTCTTTGAGTTACATGTCTGAAGCATGTGATGTATTCAGCAATAGGGTTCTGAAAGGTGACAAGAGCAATGCAGGACAAAGTTTTTAAAGCCTGTAGGATTTGTCAGTTGTGAGCCTCGCCCTGTGATATTCCTTATCCCATATAGTCTACGTTAATGCTCTTAAATCTGATGGTCACAGATCTGTTTCAGATGAGTAACTGGAGGCTTAGCAGAGAAAACCATTTGACAAGTTCAGCCATTTGGTAAGTAGAAAAGGCCACCTCCTTTGTTACTGTTGTCTTTCTTTAAATACAAATGACAACTCAAATTTCCTCTTCTACCTTGCTCACAGATAAGGATCAGACTGATATGCTCAAAAGACTTCAAGACTTCTTATTGGCTACTCGGTCAATCCATGCTGATTGTAGTGGTCTGGAACACGCATAAGGATGTTTACCCTGCCAGTTCCTGGCTGGATTTAGAAAAGGATAAGAAGCCATTAGAAGTGAAAGTCTGGTGGTAGGAAGATTGAAAGACAGTGGGGGATGCTCTGAAAATAAGATGAATTATTCTGTTTTTACTTAAATAGCATCACAGAAACAACTTGAGAATAAAGATTCTTATTTTTATGTTATCTCAAAAGAGAAAACTTAGATATGGTGGTAGATACCTTTAATCCCAGCACTTAGGAGGCAGAGGCAATCATTTTCCCCATAAGTTCAAAGTCAACCTGGTCTACATAAAAAGCTCCAGGCTATCCAAGGTTACATAGTATGACTTTGTCTTGAAAAAAAAAATGAAAGAAATGAAGAAAGAGAAAAACAAAGAAAGAAACAAAGAAAGAAAACAAAAATCACATACACAAACAGACTCATACAGACTCTACAGGAGCACCTAAACAATGGGAATTTTTAGAATTTTTGGAAATCAATTTTGAAATTAAAATCTTAATAATTATTCATTATTTATGATTTTTCAAGGCTATTTTTTAAGACAGGGTTTCTCTATAACTTTGGAGCCTGTCCTGGAACTAGCTCTTATAGACTAGTCTGGCCTCAAACTCATAGAGATCCATCTACCTCTGTCTCCTGAGTTCTGGGATTAAAGGCATGCGCCACCACCACCTAGCCCAAGGTTAATTTTTAAGTGTCTACTTTTTCAAATTGTCAGGCAGACATGTTATCAACATGTTCAGGAATGTTAGCACTAACAAAATTAAACAAAGGCTCATTTGTTTGAGTCTTTTGTTAATGTAAAATTAAAGCCTGAGGAGGCCCAGGAGTATGTTAAATTTTACACTCCCCTTCCCCCACTTATATAGATTGCATTTAGAAAAGAAGCAAGCAAACATAAATGTTAAGAACCCAAATACGCTGACATTTTGATTAATGACCGTCTTCCCATTTAGCTTTAATGCCTTCACCTCTGCTGTGCTTGGTAATGTATCTGAGTGGAAATACAACCTTCATTTAGTAACAAGATTCTTAACTCTAATTAGAAAGTTGAGAAAATATAGAAAATTAAAGAGTGTTTTTCTCCCTCTTTTCCATTTTCCTCATGTTTAACAAACTACCACATCATGGAAATAGAATGTGGTTAGTTAGTTGTTGTCTTTTTCATAATTTTAGGTGCACTTTAAAAGAAACTATAATTAAAAATACAATTAGAAAAACTACACTATATATTCAATTCTGTGTCCTTCTACAAACAACCATGTAATTTTGTTCAAATTACTCCCGAATAAATTACTTTCATAGATTCATTTTAACTTGTAGTATACATGTTTGAGAATGGATGGGTCTCTTTTATCTGATTTTACTTTTCTTAAACTTTAAATCTGATCATGCTTTTTGAGTTATGTGTTTGTCGTGTTTGGCGGTTTATCCATGTTTGGCCGTTCCTAAGCTTCTGTTATTCCTTTGAGGGTTCTGGAAGGTCACTGTGTGGCCTGACCTCCTGCTAGGTGAACTGCTTTTTTCTCTCTCCAGATGTTTTCTTGGTCAACGTTTTTACTGCCAAAATCTGTATACGAGTCGTAAATGAGAACCATCAAATATTGTCCAATGGTGAAATTAGGACACTTTCAAACTGGAGGGACATGTTAGCAAGGAGCACCTGGGTCGTGCCAGTGTTTCCCCTGGCAGGCCTGCCCTGCGAGGCTCTCTGCCCTTCAGACATCTGTGGTTCCATAAACAAACTGCAGTGGTTTCTTCTCCGGATTCAAATCCTAGCAGCTGGACTCCTTTCTTGTTCCTTTGAAGTTGTGACACCAGTAGCAGCGTGTGCATGAATCGCTGTGGGTCTTTCTGAGCTTAGGGATTCTATCAGGATGTCACGTGGTCCACGGGACTTTCCCACGTGGGGATCCTGCAAGACATGTGCTGGAGTACATCCACAGGGCCTCCTGAGAAAAGAAAATAGTGTTTGATGCCCTCTGTCCAGCTTCAAATGTGCCGTTTCTTCTCTTTCATAAAACAGGCAAGTCTCCTCTTTATGTAACTGTTTTCATCTGTGAAGTGCCCTTCTTGCTACCACACTCCAGCATCCACCAATGCTACCCTTTCGCCATTATGTTAGATTAATTTCAAAGTGCCTCATGAATAAATATTTTATTGGGGATCTCCAGATGTAATAATCTTGCCTAGTGAACATCTAAATATGTATAGTTAGCGCATATATGTCATGTTAAAATTATGTAAATAATTATGTCATACATTGGTTATATAATTATGTAACATATTTAACATCCTTCAAACACAATACAACTCTTTTGCTCCTACTTAAACAATCCAATGCAAATAATTTTGTTTTGCAATAAGCCAACATTTTTTAATGTTATTATTTTCAGGATGCCTTGCAATTGCTGTTTACAGCTTACTAATATTTCCTTCGAAGAAGAGTTCTGTATCAAAAACAAACTTTTGCTTAAAGTGAATGTCAAAGACCTGGGAGATGGCTCAGTGTATAAAGTGCTTCTCAGCAAGCATGCGGACCTGCATATTTCCCAGCGGCACATATGTAAAAAGCCAGCACCTATAGTACCAGTGCGGGATGTATGGAGACAAGGTGATTCTCAGACTTGCTTGCCAGTCAGTCCAGCCAAACTGGTAATCTCCAGGTTCAGTGAGAGACAATAGCTCAAAAAGAATGAATGAATGAATGAATGAATGAATGAATGAATAAATAAATAAATAAATGGGTTGGGTAAGTGTTAAAAAAAACCAAACTTTACAAAAGTAAGAAGAAACTGTATAATTCACTTTCAGAGATGTTTGCAAGCAACTAGACACCTGGTAGTGAAAACTGACTGACCCCAAGACCAAGAATTCAGACAAAAATTAAGGCTTTGAAAATACATATTTTACTATGATACTAAACATAAATACAGCAGAACTTCTAAGTAAGTGGACATTTGCTCTTTTCACTGATAATTGTCCTTAGCCTTGTGGGATGACATGACATCAAGACTGGCCATGAGTCTTAACCTCTTCCCGTTACAAGTTTCTACTTCATGTAGGCGTGTGTCACTACACACAGGAAACTAGTTTTCTGGGTTGAATAGAGTAAGATAAACTACTTTTCTTGAGGAAATAAACATCTGAAATTCCCATTATTAATGAATTTCATAAACATTGTTCAGTATCTAGTATTTCACCGCAGGGGCCCATCTCCATTGGCCAAAAGCCCCAGAAAATCGGTGTCTTTTGATGTTTGCTGCAGCTGAGGGAACGGGCAAAGAAAGCTGTGAATATTAGGTTAACATCTGCGGTGATACTGCAAGAACACTTTAATAGCTGAGGATAAAACATCCCCATCTGCTACCTGACTTGTTGCAGGGCTTATAGTGGGGAACAAAGATCTACTCAAATCTTCTTCCCCATACTCTTAGACTGGAAGATATAACGTCCAAATTCCCATGCAGCATTATTTCGTCAAAATTTCTACAAGAGAGGCATCATCTCGTAGAATGAGTGTTTGACCAGTACTCTGTTAACCCGACAGTGGAGCAGGCTGCACAGAAGTCAGAACAACATGAGACAATAATATAAATGATCAGACTAAGTCTGATAAATGTTGCAGAGGGAACATTCTGGGATCCACAGAGAGGATAGTATGGATGGAGTTGGCCTAGGCCAGGACCCACAGGTCTCTCTGGACATGAGGGACTACTTCTGTAATATTAAGTACAAACTAAGAAGATGAAGGGAGGTGTGTAAGGGAAACACCAAAGAGAAGGAATTGAAGGAAGAGGAGGTGTGGGGGTGGGGTGGCAGCAGACATTGGGGAGTTCCTAGAGAGGAAAGGCAGACAAGGCAGAAAGCCATTGTGCTCAGTGTCTAGTGATGAAGGCAATGGAACTGTTGGCATGTAGGAGGATTTGGAACCTATTTTATTTTATTGCAGAGGAGGGTGGTACTGAGGATGGATATTTTATGAACAATGAGATATTATTGATGGCAATTCCCAGAATTCCTGCTTGAAGAATTGGCTAAGATAGAGAACAGGAGTGGAGACAGAGATTTGCGTATGCTGAGTCTGATATGGGAACTTCAGGGGGTGACATTCAGAGGTAACATTCAACGAACAATTGGGTGCATGGAGATCAGAGTTGAGGCTAAAGCTGAAAACTTTTAGAATCATCAGAAAGTATAAGTATGACACTTAAATTGTGAGATTATGAATGAAAAGACCAATTATTGGCAAATTGATCAGTCCTGAGAGTATTTAAAGAAGTCTGCTCTTTTGGTGGATATTATAAGCCAAGTTTAGTTGTTAATGACTAGGATTTTTAGAAGTAAAATCATGCCGAGACTTTTTTTTTTGACTCGTTCACATATACATTTCTAAATGGTACAGAAGTATTTTCATATCAAAGAGCAGCCTCTGATTAGAGACATATTTATGTAATACACATGTTTATTCAGGCTAAAGTGTGTTTTGTGAAACTCAGACATAGAAAGAGATGGCACAGTCTAATACTTTGTTTTACTCTAATTTAACTTGGCTTCTAGCCTCCAGGCTCTAGTGTCAGAAAATTCAACCTGAGTTCTGCTTCTCTGAGAGGACTCATTCCTGCTCTCGAGACATAACTAGCCAGAATGGGCCTGGACCCTCGGAACTCTTTCCTTTCCAATGGTTGATTGTCCATAGTGTCTTCAGCTACATGACATAGTAGAAAACTGTGAAACTGTCCTTCTCCCAAAGGAATTTTTTTTATTGATTGATTGATTGATTGTTTGTTTTTCGAGACAGGATTTCTCTGTAGCTTTGGAGCCCGTCCTATAACTAGCTCTTGTAGAACAGGCTGGCCTTGAACTCACAGAGATCTGCCTGCCTCTGCCTCCTGAGTGCAGGATTAAAGGGTATGCACCACCACTGCCCAGCCCCAAAGGAATTCTTAAAGAATGTGATTCTGTTCAAAATTTGGAGCTGTTCTTACAACCATACTCTCTGAACAATTTTGTTCACTTTCCCCATAAATACATAATCTTGTTTGTTTCACTGAACCTCCATTTCATGTTGTTACTCCGTTCCTATAACTACAGACCTTCTGATTCAGGTCATCCAGGCTGTGAGCCTTGAAGGCATTTTCTGCCATCAAGAGAGGCTGATCCTCCAGCTCTCAACCATCTCTGGGGAATACTGAGTTCACCTCCTTTACTTAGAGGATACAAGATTACTATGTTGAGGAACCAGACAGTTTGTTTCCCTAAATTATTTGTGATTTCCCATGCCCCTTCAGCCCACTTTTCACACATCTGATTTCACATGGATACGCATTTCCCGAAGCAAACATTCTCATCGTCTTCATGAACAAAGCTAACTTCCTTCCCTTCCTACAGGTGTCTGCCTTCTTCTGCTCTGCAGTTTCACTCCACAGTGAATCTCCCAACAAATCCACAAGGTGTTACTTATTGTCTAACCAGCCACATGGTAGGCAGCATGATGGATGCCCTTTTGTGGATATGAGCTCCCTTGCTCTCGTGTTTTCAGTTCATATGGGGCCTCTGGAAAGGAGTCTACACCAGGCTTTCTGAAAGCTTTTCCAAGAAGCTCAGAGGAAAGCAGACCCAGTATCTGTTGTGCCTGCAGCTGCTCTAACAAAGTCTTGCCCACTCTAGCTCATCAGCCCCCGGGTTCACCTTTGTTTCCATCCATTTGACAATGCCCCCTTCAATGTGCAATGTGAGCCATCACTTTCTTACTCTGCTCTTCCCATTATTAGCATCAGTAGTTGAAAGATGTGGGAAGAGCCAATTATCAGTCAGGTGATCTGAGAACGAAGCCAATTGCCTGGCTGTACATGTTTTAAAGAGACATTATAAAGGTCAGTTTATGCTGTCATAACAAACAATCTTTGAGTGGTATATAAACAACAGACTTTTATTTCTCACCGTCTGGTGCCGGGGAAGTCTAAGATCAAGTGGTTGGCAGGGTCAGTGTCTGGTGAGATCATGTTTCCTGGTTCAGGGACAGCTGTCTTCACAAAGTGTCTTCATATGGTAGAGGGAGACCTCTGGTCTCCTTAGCCTCTTATTAAGGCATCGATCCGATCCATAAAAGCATGCTCTCCTGACACAAACTGTGTGTTTTATGTGGGTCATGTGTCTGCCCCACCCCTCCAGGTGAGCCCATTGTTACAGTCTCCAGATACCAAGCTGTCTTTTCCAGTGGCTTCCTGGTAATTATTCTGGTAGCTGGCATGCTCTTCGATATTCAGCCACGTCCAAAAGCCTGTTTGGATCACTTGAGCTTTGTATTTAAAGTCACATACACACTGATGGCTTGGAGAACATAAAGACCTTGAAAATTTTGTTCTCAGACACACTGTGAGCTGCACCCCACCTTTTAAAGTAGTGTCTCTAAGCCACAATGCCAGTGTCTCTTGTTCTAAGATATAAATTTTGTTTTTACAAAATAGACTCATTTATTGATCATTTATTTTTATAGCTAAAGGGCCATAGCTTTTTACCACTGCCTGCTAAGTTGTGTTAGCTGGTGTCTTGAGTAGTGTATTTAGGTGTTGGATCCATGAAGTGTTTTCATGCTCCAGGGCTTTGGCATCCTATTCTTTGGTGAATGCTTCTTATTTAAAAAGAGGTTTTCCTTTGGGAAATTTGAGGTCGGGGGTAGGAAGTTTAAAGTCAGCTGCTGTCCTCTTCCATTTTCAGTGTTGCTTTAGTAAAGATAAGAAATGGGCAAACTAGGACTGCCTGTCTTTTCTCTCCCTCCACCCCCAGTGAGCCTGAGTCTGTGCTTTCACAAGATACTTAATACCTACTGTGCATTGCTTCAAACCTAGTTTTGTTTCACTCATTGAATTTCTCACATCTATCTCTACAAAGCTTGCATTCATCTTTGTAAACAGCGTTCTAACAGGGTCACAGCTGTAACTAGTTTCTTCAGCAGTTGGAACTCAGTGGGAGTGAGTACGGAACTGGTCTGCTTTTCCCCAGCCAGGGGCTGAAACCATGCTCAAATAGACCCTTCTTTCTTGGATCTTGACATCTTGGATGAGTTAAAATTCTGTTCACTTTTGGTTATTTAAAGTGAGTCCGTTTCGAGACTGTAATCTATCTGATTAAAGTTCCCTTTCCTCCCCAGTGACTCTGGAATGAAGAATGGGTGGGACTGGCTCCCTGGTTGCTTTACTCCCACAGAGGTACCCAGGACTGCAGTCCTCCAGGGATAATGCCACCTCTCTCCAATTGCCCCTTCAGTGAAATGAGGCAAGGGGCAGAAGAAGAAGAACACTTCAGCTTGGTGGCTACTTATTATTGTCAATCATCACCTTTTCTGCTCTTGCAGCACTGGTGACCTAGAGGGGCAGGTCTGTGCTCCAGAGGGCCCTCTGGGTCTCTTCAGTTCCACCACCTTTTCTGAAATGACTAATCTGGTTGTAGCTCCAGCTCTTCTAAATGTTTGTAGATTTTCATACAGTGCCAGCCATCTTCCTTCCCGCATCCCCAAACTGCTCAGGTGTTAAGATTGTGCTGTGTTAGTTGTCAGTGACTTGACTTAGGGTCTGGTACTTTGTGCCTCTTCATGGCAAGTGCCATGCCCTACTAGCTTTGGGGGCTTAGGAGAGAACTCCACTAAATAGAAACTGTACCATGAATCAGGATAAGTGAAGTTATATGGAAGCTACAACTATAAAATCTCAGAGAAACATAAAACATTGGTTTCTTGCTCATTGCATATATTCATCACAATTTAGAAAGAGAGCTTGAACCAGTCTGAATCAGTCTGAGCCAGATTGAACTGGCCCAAAGCAGTTTGGGCCAGAACCAGTTTAAACTGGCCAGAACCGGTTTGGACCAGTTTGAACCTGTTGGAACCGGTTTGGCCCAGTCTGAACCGGCTTAGACCAGTCAGAACAGGTTTAAAATGGCCGGAACTGGTTGGAAACGTCCTAAAACGGTGTAAGCCAGTTGGGACCGGTATGGATCAGTTTGGGCCGGTCTGAACGAGTTTAAACCAGTCGGAACCGGCCTAAACCGGTTTTAACCGGTCTGGACCAGTCAGAACCGGTTTAAACTGGCCGGAACTGGTCGAAACTGGCTAGAGCCGGTTTGGACCGGTCAGAACTGGTTTGGACCAGTATGAACTGGTTGGAACCGGTCAGAACCTGCCCAAACCTGTTTGAACTGGTCGGAACCGGTTTAAACCGGTCAGAACTGGTTGATACCGCTTGGAGCCGGTTTGGTCCAGTCACAGCCGGTTTGGACAGGTCAGAACTGATTGGAACCAATCGGAACTGGTTTGAACCGGTTGGAACTAATCCAAACCAGTCAGAACTGGTTTTGACCAGCATGAACCAGCTGGAACCTGTTGGAACAGGCCTAAACCAGTTTGAACTGGTCAGAACTGGCCTAAACTGGTTTGAACCGGTCGGAACTGGTTGGAACCAGTTTGTACCAGTCGGAACCGGTTTGAACTGGCTGGAACTGGCCTAAACCGGTTTAAACTGGTCGGAACTGGCCTAAACTGGTTTGAGCTGGTCGGAACCGATTCGGACCAGTCTGAACCGGTTCGAACCAGTAGGAACTGGTTTAAAACAGCCAGAACTGGTCAAAAGCAGTTGGGACCAGTTTGGACCAGTCGGAACCAGTTTGGGCCAGTATGAACTGGCTTGAACCGGTCAGAACTGGCCTAAACTGGTTTGAACCGGTCAGAACCAGTTCAGGCTGCTCTGAACCGGTTTAAAGTGGTTGGAACCAGTTTGCACCAGTCTGAACCAGCTTGAACTGGTTGGAACCGGTTTGGGCCAGCATGAACCTGTTTAAACCAGCCATGACCAGTTTGGGCCTGTCTAAACCAGCCCAAACCGGCCAAAACAATTTGGACCGGTTGGAGCTGGTTTGAACCGGTTTAAACTGGTCTGAACCAGTCCAAACCAGTTTGCGCCGGTCTGAGCCAGCCTGAACCAGTTTAAAGCGGTTGAAACCAGTTTGGACCAGTCCAAACTGGTTTGAACGGTCGGAACTGGCTTGAACCAATCCTAACCGGTAGGAACCGTTTTGACCCAGTTTGAACTGGTTTGAACCGTTTTCAACCAGTCAGAACCGATTTGAGCCAGTCAGAACCAGTCCGAACCAGTCTCGGCCAGGTTGAACCAGTTTGTGCCAGTTTGAACCGGTTTGAGCTGACCTCAACTGGTGTGAACCAGTTTGATCCGGTCTGAATCGGTTTTAACCAGTTTGAACTGGTCTGTGCCAGTTTGAGCCGGTCTGTACCAGTTTGAACCTGTCTGAACCAGTCTTAACCAGTCAAGTAATCATCCACTACAATCAAGTGGGCTTCACCCCCAAAATGTAGGGGTGTCAACACACTTAAACCGGTCAATAAACCATATAGACAAACTGAAATAAAAAAGCCACATGATCACCTTGTCAGATGATGAAAAAGCCTTTGACAAAATCCAACACTTCTTTACGATAAAAGAGTTGGAGGGTTTGGGAGGAGGAAAGGGAGTAGGAATTTGGATTGGTATTTTTTTTTTAAAAAAAAACTTATTAAAAAAGAAAAAAATAAAAGTCTTAGAGAGATCAGGGATACAAGGAACATACCTAAACATAATAAAGGCAATATACAACAAGCTGACAGCAAACATCAAATTAAATGGAGAGAAATTCAAAGCAATTCTACTAAAATCAGGAATAAGACAAGGCTGCCCATTCTCTCCCTATCTATTCAATTTAGTACTCAATGTTCTAGCTAGAGCAATAAGGCAACAAAAGGAGACCAAGGGGATACAAATTGGAAAGAAAGAAGTCAGTGTATCTTTATTGCAGATAATATGATAGTATACATAAATGACCCTAAAATTTCTATCATGGAACACCTACAGCTGGAAAACACTTTCAGTAGAGTAGCTGGATTCAAAATTAACTCACAAAAATCAGTATCCCTCCTATATATAAACAACAAATGGTCTGAGAAAGGAGTCATGGAAATTATAAAGGATTTTAAATATGTCTTCCTAATTAGAATTCATGAAATCTATTATATATTTTTAAAGCGTGTATGGCAAACAAATGTATGATAGAACATGGAAATATAACATAAAAAATATTTCAAAATCATGGGACAGTCACATGGCTAATTTCTTTGCTATGTGGCATGAACAGCTCTTCCAAACCAGTCTTTCAAAGGGCAAACAAAAACAAAGCAAAGAAAAAGGGTAGGGAAGGTTCACTAAACCTAAGAGAATATCTACTAATGCCATAAAAATATCAAAGTGGTTAAGATGGTTAGATACAGTTTTATAACTATGATATTGGCAGATATAATTCTCTCTTTTTTTAAAATTTATTTATTAAAGATTTCTGTCTCTTCCCCACCGCCGCCTCCCCTTTCCCTCCCCCTCCTCCAATCAAGTCCCCCTCCCTCGTCAGCCCAAAAAGCAATCAGGGTTCTCTGTCCTGTGGGAAGTCCAAGGACCACCCACCTCCATCCAGGTCTAGTAAGGTGAGCCTCCACGAAACTGCCTAGGCTCCCACAAAGCCAGTACGTGCAGTAGGATCAAAAACCCATTGCCATTGTTCTTGAGGTCTCAGTAGTCCTCATTGTCCGCTATGTTCAGCGAGACCAGTTTTGACCCAGGCTTTTTCAGACCCAGGTCAGCAATACCACTCTTGGGAATATACCCAAGAGAGGCCTTATCACACAACAAAAGTATATGCTCTACTATGTTTATAGCAGCATTGTTTGTAATAGCCAGAACCTGGAAACAACCTAGATGCCCTTCAATTGAAGAATGGATGAAGAAAGTATGGAATATATACATATTAGAGTACTACTCAGCAGTAAAAAACAAGGACTTCTTGAAGTTTGCAGGCAAATGGATGGAAATAGAAAACACCATCCTGAGTGAAGTAAGCCAGACCCAAAAAGAGGAACATGGGATGTTCTCACTCATATTTGGTTTCTAGCCATAAATCAAGATATAATTCTCTTGTTCGGACCTGGTGCTTGACAAGTGGAGACAAATCACAGTTGTAGAAAAAAATGTCAAACATTGGATTAAAAGAAAATCTATCAATAGCTATAAAAGCAAATAAAGTTCCATCATGAGTTTATCGGACAGTTTCTGTAAATACTTTATTTTCCTGAAGTGTTTTGAAATGCCCTGCATTTGGGAAAGGCATGATGATGTCAATGTCATAGCTTTGTCTGGTGTCAATGTTCCTAGATTCTGGAAATCCACAGACTACTAGATTCTGGAAATTCAGAGAGACCAAGGAGTAGATTTTGGTTCCATTCCTTACTGGGAGGAAACCTTTTCTCTATACTCTTGACAGGTACGTACAATGTAGCATTTCTTAGGATGGAGCCTTCCTGGAAATCACATAGGAACTGGAAACGCATCAGGCATTCATTGCTGGGGTCACAGGAAGGGACTGTGGCTTCTCCATGCAGGCCTGGCTGTGGTGTCCTCTTCCTATGTCCCCCATTCTCTAGCCATGCTTGTTTGCTGACAGTCTTCCATACTGATGTCTATGACTGTCTGCAACATCTGGCCTACAAGCACTAACTCAAAAAAAAAAATGTTAACAAATTAACCTCTTATGTCCCTGTTATGTTTATCTAGGATATCCTCTTTGAGATGTAGAAAAAGGACATTTATTTAGAGCTGCCAGACAAGCCACTTAGCTGTTTGGCTCCCAATTTTAACTTGGCCAAGCCCCTCCCCCTCCCCCTCTCTCTTTCCCTTTGTAATTCCTCCTTGGTTTTCCCCAGAGGCCTCATGCCCCTCCATATCTGGCCATGTTTCCCCCAAGCAGTAGCATTGAAAATTTTTCTGTTAGAGAATACAGGGTTTTCATGAGGTCAAGAAAGAGAAACGGAGACAGAACAAATTTTGGGGACAGTGACAAGTAATGCTCAAATCTGGCCTCAAGGTCCAGAATGTGAACCCAAATTTCCAGGAGGAAGCTATAAATCCTTCATTTCTGTACAAAAACTGTTGCATGCTTTCAACAGCATGTAAGGTCAAGAGAAAGACATTAATCTTGTCTGAGCTTGTAGTGTTGCTCCAGTCCCAGATTGCAGGAGAGACAGCCAGCAAGGATGTGGAAAGCCCCAGATCAGCTGGTATAGGCAGCTCCCTGCAGGAAGAAGCTATGCGTCTACATAAAAAGGCTTTTTCAGTCTGCCTTCATTGCTTGTTCCCGGACAGGAGGTCTCTCTGGTTCATGGGCTTCTTTCAGCGAGGTGCACTAGCGACTGCAGTCATCCCTGGCTCCTGCTTCTCTGCAGTTGCATATTTCTGTCTGTGATAACAATGACCCACAAACACACTCAACCTCTCTGTTGCAACCCAGAGGTGAATAACACTCTGTGATGAACTAGAACAAAACTGGCCCAGTGTGGTCTAGAACAAAATTGGCCCAGTGTGGTCTTTGCAACATCTAGGATTCCATTCCTTTCTTCAAACTTAAAGGTCGTTGTTTCCTTACGCAATTATTTTATGACTTGCAGGTGATTCATAATTTTTAAAATAAAGCGTTTTCTAATTAGCGTCTAAACGAGGCTCTTAGAATGTGGAGGGGTTTTCCTTTGGCTCTTCTTGGAATAAAATATCTTTAAGGATTTGTGAGCTGAAGGGATACTAACACTCCTAGGTTTAAATGTGTTGAGTCATGGGAATGGCAAGGATTTCCTGGTGATCTGGCCGTATTACAGCAAGTGTTGTGTAGGATAGTGAGGCTGGGAGGCCTTAGCATTGCTCAGAGTATTCCAGGATGTTTTCATTGCTAATATAACCGCAGACATCCATGGAACATCAGCAGCAGTGACAAAGGGAATCACATTTTTTGAAATTCTAATGAGCTTCTGAAAAGAGACAGAAAACAATGCGTCCATCAAGATGGCCTCCTTTCCTCTTTGTTCTTCAGTTTTCCAGTGTGTCCTGGCTAGTTTTATATCAGCGTGACAAAAGTTAGAGTTATCAGAGAGGAAAAAGTCTCAACTGAGGAAATGCCGTCTTAAGATGGGGTTGTAGGCAAGCCTGGAGGCCAACAGTGTAGGGTATTTTCTTAATTGGTAATTGATTGAGGAGGGTACAGCCCCTTGTGGGTGGAACCATCTCTGGGTTAGTGGACCTGGGCTCTATAATAAAGCAGGTTGAGCAAGTCATGGAGAGCAAGCCAATAGGCAGCACTACTCCATGGCCTCTGCATCAGCTCCTGCCTCCAGGTTCCTGCCCTGTTTGGGTTCCTGTTCTAACTTCCGGACAAACATGAGATCCCAAAACTTCTACCAAAAAACTTACAAAATGACAAACATATTCAGCAATGTGACAGGATACAGAATCAATTTGCACAAATCAATACCTTTCCTATACCCCACCAACAAACAAACAGAGAAAGAGATCATGGAAATACTCCTATTCACAACAGCCTCAAAGAGATAAAGTAAGCTAAGGGTTTATGAAATGAAAAGTCTAAAGAAAGAGCCAGAGAAAGACATTAGAAAAATGGAAAGCATTCATCCCATACTCATGGATTGGTAGGAACAATATTATAAAAATAATAATTTTTGTCAAAAACTATGTATATATTCAAGCAATTTCAACTAAAATTTCTACCCCATTCTTCAGAGGAGACCAAAAATATCTTAAAATTCATAGGGAACCACAAAAAAACCTAAGGTAGCTTAAACTATGAGCAAAAAAAAAAAAAAAGAACAATGCTGGACAGATTACCATTACAAATCTGAAGAAATATTACAGAGCCATAGTAGTAAAAACAATAAATTGGCACGAAAACATGCATGTAGACCAATGGAACAAAATTGAACACCCAAAGAGCCACATAACAAGCCATTTAACATACTTCAGAAAAAAGAAAGTATTCTGGGAAAACTGGATATCCACATGCAGAAAAATAAAACTAGACTAGACACCTGTTTATCATTTTGCACAGAAATTGACTCAGACCATTGGCTTAAATATGAATCCAGAAACACTCAAGAAAACATAAGCAGAACTCTATGATAAAGGTGTCAGGAAGTATTTTCTGAACAGGACTCCATATGCCCTAGAATTAAGGCCAACAACTTACAAGTAAGGTTTCCCAAAACTTGAAACGTTTTTACACAGCTAAAGAATCAGTTGAGAGAAGAGGAAGCTCAGAGAATGGGAGAGAATCTATCAGTTATAAATCTGGCAGAGAATTAATAGCCAGAACATTAAAAAACTGAAAAGCAAAACAAAACAAAACAACAACAAACCCCAAAGATTCAATAAAACAAATGATCAATTCCAAAAATTGGTCTGGACTTAAGCAGAGAGTTTTCAAAGAAAAAAAATGGCTAAGAAATATTTCAAAACTCTTCTGCATCTGTAGTATTAGGAAGCACAAATCAAAACAACTGTGAGATTTCATTTTATTCCAGTCAAAATGATAAAGATCAGGAAAACGGGCAATAAATGTTGGAGGGACTGTAGGGAAAGTGGAAGCCTCATTCACTCTTGGTGGGATTGCAAACTAGTCCAGCCACTCTGGAACTCAGTATGGAAAATCCTCAAAAGGAAAAAAAAAAGGTTCTCTCATATGGTCCTGCTATACCACGCCTTTGCATTATTCCCAAAGGACTCCACATCTTACTCCACAGGAACTCAGACATGTTCACTGCTGTTTTCATAAATTCTAGGAGATAGAAACAACTCAAATGTCCTTCAAATGGTGGATGGAGAACAAAAATTTAGCACATATACACTGTGAAATAGAAACATGAACTCATGAACTTC
The DNA here is from genome assembly GCF_014885135.2 of Alexandromys fortis. Taxonomy (NCBI): domain Eukaryota; kingdom Metazoa; phylum Chordata; class Mammalia; order Rodentia; family Cricetidae; genus Alexandromys; species Alexandromys fortis. The sequence continues at coordinate 12,822,550 of NW_026067900.1, read as the reverse complement.
CCAGGCAAATGGGTAAAACTAGCAAAGATCATAGTGAATAAGGTAACCAAGACCCAGAACAACAAATGTTGCATGTTCTCTTTCATTTGATGCTCCATCCAAATCTTCAGATGTGAGCAGATATCCTGAAGCAACTTCATATACCAGGAAAGTAAGAAGAGACCATTGCCAGGGCGAGTGGTTGGGGGAGCAATAGAGAGAAAATAGCATGGTAAAAGTGATCAGAGGGGGTGAATGAAAAACTCCTGGGTTGGTTAATCAGGTATGAAGAGGGAGATAAACACAGAAGAAGGAGAAAAGGGGATGAAATAACAAAAATAGATATCCAAAAAAGACATAACGAATCATATACTAGCTATGTACCTAGAGACACCTATTATACATGTAAGTTGCTGTACAAATACACATATACAGAGTAAACAAAATTTTTCCATCTGGGTTGACAATGATCCCTCGAAGAGCCAAAGACCCCATAACAAATTGTTAATCCCTATGGCAAGAATAATACCCCCACCACAATTTGAGTCAAATTTGAATCAAGCTTAATTTTTATTGGGGTGCACCCAAGAGTTGGCCAGCGCAGTCAGGTTAAAGAGCAGTTCTGAACCCATCTCTTGGGTCCCCTTTATGGAGTAAAATCACAAGCAGTTTTATGGAAGGGAGAATATAGGGACATATGGAAATACAAATTTTTTTTTAAAAAAGCATCATGTGATCACCAAGTGATTAGAGAGGTGTTAGGGAGGGTCAGGGTGGGCAAAGGTATTCTTAAAAACAAATCAAGATCATGTGTTGGAGAACATCAGGTTCCAGGAAACAGAGAACAACTCAACTCTCAGAGTAAATAGAAACTTATTTTAAAAAATATGGCATAATTTTTTATGTGGCACACGCTTTTAATCCCAGCACTCGGGAGGTAAAGGCAGGCAGATCTCTGTGAGTTTGAGGCAAGCCTGGTCTACAAGAGCTAGTTCTGGGACAGGCACCAAAGCTACAGAGAAACCTTGTCTCAAAAAAAAAAAAAAAAAAATTAGCGTAATGCCTTCTGACTTCAGTCTGGAGTTAGGCAGATTCCTCCAACACCAGACATAAGAAACCCTCTTTTATCTTGGTCAGTACTGTCCAGGAGACTTCCAAAACATTATAGGCTTTGGCTGTTGCTCTTGATTGCCTTCCAGAAATGGAAGGCAAATTCTTATTGATGAAGACACTATGTACTTTATATAAGGACACTGGGGGTTCTGAGCTAGCTGAAACTGACCTGAAAACCTCTCCCTGAGGACTAGCTTTGATGGTACCAGAAGGCATTACTCAAGCTTATAACAGAGAAGAAACCAACAGTCCTACCCATCTATACATGAACCACAATAACGATCAGTATGGTGTGATAACCCTAAAAAAGTGGTAGTGGCATCCATACCTTGGCAGTAACCAACTGCTCTGTAATTATACTTAAAACCAGCTCAACAAGAGGAAAATAATACCTGGTACTGCAAGTCATAAATCTTGAAGGAGAACCTACAGTTGCTTCTGTACTGTCCCATCACAGTCCCTAACTACATCTAAATATCTGTCCTCATACCCACAAATAAGTGCAGACCTCACTACTCATCAAGGAAGAAGTTCTTTGCCACAGACAGAGACCATTACAGGAAACCACAATCAAAATTCATATTTGTGGTGTCCAGTCCCAAAGGATACATCACCAATACAACACAGCTTTCACACCTAAGGCTCAGAGATCACTGTGAAAGAGAGGCAGAAGAGGTTGTAAGAACCAGAGGATCAGGGAATCTACTGTGAGATTGTGTTTCCTAGAAATGCCAGAAGCTTCACCCATTAAGTCTCACCAACGTGACTATCTAAACATGAGCCGAACCAGAGCAACAATAGACATGCTAAAGTGAGCAATGGAAACCCTAGGAGGTCTCAGTCCTACACAATAACTACAGCAGCCAAGGAGTACCAAGAGATAGAGAAATAGTCTTCCCTAGGGAAAAGCACACTAATTCAATATTCAATACCAGATGGTCAGTCGTGGAAATATATTCGTACACGTAACATTATACAGACAGTTTAGGTTGTATCTATTCCTTTAGGAATACACACACACACACACACACACACACACACACACACACACAAGCTTATGTATACATGTAATGAAAACTTTTTTTAAAAAAAAGAAGCCATGGATTTGAAAGAGGGCAAGAAAGGGGGGGGGGCATGGCAGGCTTCTGAGTGGAAAAGATACTATTATAATCTCATGAAATAAAAAACTTTTTAATTAAAAAATCATTTTGCTTCCTTCCTGCTACTAGGCTATCATTTAGTTCCGAGTCTGTGGCAGGGAGTGGTCGGAGGAAGAATGTGGAGGTGATTGTGGTCTATGACAGCACTGAAGGAACAGTGTCCAAAAACACAAGGCGAGGGAGAGGATAGTCTTCGTTATGTGATGCCCAACAGTGAGATAATTTAAGTACGGTTTTCCAGCCTTCAGCTACTACAAGAATTTTCAAGATTTAAAAATAAATATAATATGTTCTATGTCACATTTCCAGACACGGAAGGGCTCCTCACTCACATTCTCAGACTCTGTGGGTCCTGCAAGACATATAAAACAGAGAAGGATGTTTAAGTCTGGACAAAACTGAGCCATAACCCAACGCTCCACATTCCAAAAGGAAAAAGAAAACGCTTGAAATAAAATCGCATCATGTTATATCCGTGCAGACATAGCTGAGGGTAATATGAAAAGTATTAGGTCTATTTTTTCCTCTCTTTCTGGGAATAAAGTAGTTTGCAAAGGAGGAAATAGAAGTTAGGAAAGTGGGCACATTACTCAAAGCTTATTATTAGAGTGTAGAGATCTTTCTGAAGGAACGCCGAAGTGTAGATTAGTTGAAGTTTTGAAGGCAGGCACATTTTGTCAAGGGAAGAAGAAAGGTCAAGTAGTATGCACACCATCTAAAGAGCATCCACGAGGGGTGTTCAGCGCGGTTCTGACAAAGAGACAGCAAATGTCGTTTGGTTTTTAACTTCCTACTGCAACATATGTAAGATTCAAACTAATACAAATAAACTTTTACCAACTCATTATAGAAAACAGTGTTCCATGTTATCTTGTTTTCAATTCTGACATTAAGGATTTTATCCAGCTGCTACTGTCTGTAACCATTACTTGTCAAAGCCAGTGAATGCACCTGAGACCACACCTGAGAAATCGCTTTGTTACCAGGAAACTCATGCAGCTTACTAAGAATTGTTTTTTATTAAAAGGATGTTAGAAATATGTTATTGAAGAAAAGTCATGAACATTTTTTTTTTCATGTTCAGAAGCACACAGCTTCTACCCTCTGTAGAGAACAGAGTTTATCTGACTCAGCTTAAATGAATTCAGCCTTAGCAAACCAATGGTCCTGACCTTTGCTTATGGATAAAGTCAGGCTGAATTAACCATGTAAAATATCTCTACATTTTAAAAATTAATGAATATTTTATATTTTAGCCAAATTAGAACAGTTGATCTAAAAATACTGTACAATACCGTAAAATGAGGTTTTAAACATGGTTCTTTGGAGAAAAATTACTAAATTTATTCTGCTTTTGTAATTAAGAAAATTAATATTTTTAATGTCGAATCATTGCTCCTTTTCTTTATTATTACACACCCACTCACACATACACATATATTCATGTGCATATATAAATATAACTGTTTGAGTCTGTTTGGATTGCTGATCACTTTGTATTGGAAAATCATATATCAGTCGTACCTCTAGGAGAGATTAATTCTCCCTCTCTCAGCAGTAGTTAGTTCCTGACGTTCTTTCTTTAAGGTAGGATGCCGTGGGTGAGATCTCCTGCTCCTGTATAAGCATGTCAAGCTGGTAGTGCCATTGTTCAGGTCTTGTTTAGACAGCCACACGGTTGACTTACTGTACCTACAGCTTCCTCCCATTTTTAGCAGCCACAATCTCACAGCAGACTTTCTGATGCCCTGACTCTTACAATCTTTCTGCCCCTTCCTTCATGACATTCCTTGAGCCTTATGGTCAGGTCTTGTGTTGTTGATATATATACACTGGGGGCCCAGGGTGCCTACCGTCCGTTGATCTCTGCCTTATGACCAGTTGTACTTTCCTGCAATGGTTTCTTTCTCCCACCAAGGGAAGCTTTGGTTAAGGATGAAAGCTACACTTCTCTGTGGGTATAAGGATAAAATTTAGAATACAGTTAGGATTTATGCAAGTCTAGTGAGCAAAGAGGTGGTAGTGGGTTCTTCTATAATATCCATGACCTCATTAGCCATCAGAAGTTGACTAGGTTTCTAGTGCGAGGTATGATTTTCTTCCTGTTGGCTGGATCTTAAGTCTAATTAGACAGCTGTTGGCTGCAGCCAAGATACTAGTGCCACTATTGCTTCTTTAAAGGTAGTTTGCCTTTACTGGTCATTGTTATGGTTCGTGGGTTTCACGGCCAGAGTACAATTGAATGCTTCCCTTCCTCGGCAGCATGTACAGCACCTTCTGATACTATGTTAGATTGCAGGAATAAGGCTTTCAGGTTAGGTTTTGTTCAAATCTTCAGGCTCTATACCAAAAGTGTGTGTGTGTGTGGGGGGGTCTTTAGCAATAGGAACTCACTTTCAACCTCTGAAAAGCAACCAAGGGCAGCATCAATAGCCTATACTGTTTTGGGGAGTCACTTATACTACTTAGATCAAGAGCTCTTTGGGAAACATTGCTAGTCTAAATCACATAACTTTATATATATATATATATATATATATGTATGTATGTATATATATGCTTGTAAATGTATATGTGTGTATAGATATGTATAATGAATAAATAGACAAATATATGAATGTATATATATGTATGTATTAAAAATAAATAGCATGATTTCTTGAGTCTTTATCAAAGTCCTTAGTATTATTTGTCTCTTCTTCCACTGACTCCTTTGTAATGTTTATTTACTTTACTTGGCATTTAATTTGCTAATTAGTGTTGTTTTTCTGAGTTTTCTTAGGAAACTCCTAAGGAGTTTGAGGAGAAAATGTTGAATGCACTGCAGTACCTATGTAATAACCAGAAATTCGAACGCTGAAATATATGCAGCCTCAAGAGTTCCAGATAAAAATTTCTAATTCCTGGATACTGTAAAAACAAAACAAAACAAAACAAAAACCTATGCTTTTCAATATGTCTTCACCAACATTCCCAATGCTTACAAGAAGTAAGGCTTTGTTCCTTTTTCTGGCATACATTATATACTATCAGGATGCAACATAGTTTACAATATTGGGGAAAAAAGACACTAAATTCTCTGCTTGTAGAACACTAGTTCTTGGCTGCTAGACATACCACATTACCACGTTACCAGGAAGCCCAAGAACACTGTGTAAAGGTGGCATGCCATGGTTCTAAGTCCTCAGCTGCACCCCACGCTGATACAGCATTCGTTTATGCATCCTTCTTAAACGGAAGGTTTCCAGGAAAGCTCTGTTTGAAGTAATGTGTTGAATTAGGAGCGGCGGCGCTGCGTCCCCCGCACCCGGCCGCCCGCATGGCTAGTTTATACCCAGAAATAATTACACGGAAACTGTATTCTTTCAAACACTGCCTGTATTCTTTCAAACACTGCCTCGGCCCTCATAGGACAGAAAATTAGGTAGGTGGAGTAGACAGATGAGAATGCTGGGAAATAGATGCTGAGTTTGAGTCGCCATGATGCTCCCACTCCAGACAGACGCAGGTTAAGATCCTCTCTGGTAAGCCAGCTCATGGGCTACACAGAATATTAGAAATGGGTTAGAACAATATGTAAGAGCTAGCCAATAAGAAACTGGACCTAGCCGGGCCAGGCAGTGTTTGAAAGAATACAGTTTCCATGTAATTATTTTGGGGCATAAGCTAGCCATGCGGGCAGCCGGGTGCCGGGGACACAGCCCTGCCACCGCTCCTATTTCAACAGTAATGGTCACACCATTTGAAATCAGTCATGAACAAAAGCACAATTTCCATTGTGAGAGGCCACTTGGGGAAGTTTCTTACATAGTCAGAGAGTGATAACAATAAGTGCCCAGTGAGGAGGTTAGTTCTCTTAGGACCATGCAGCCAAGGAAGTTCAAACTACCCAATGAAGACACTTCAGGCAGAAACCAGGAACTCTGTTTATAAGCTACCTAGGCAGCCGCCCGAACCAGATCCAAACAGCATCAGCCTGTGAGTGTATGAGAGGTTGGTAAAGAACCTCTTGTCCAAATTCTTCCTGAATTCCTGATCCATGGAAACTGGGGGAAAAAATGAAATGATTGTTGTTCTTTTCAGCCACTATTTCTTGGCATAATTGCTGACATGCCAGTAGAGAATCAAAACATCTGCACGTAATTTTCAGACACCAAAATGGAGCAAGAATTATGAGCTCATAACAAGTGGAAAGGCAGTGGTTTGAGAACCGCTTATCCAGGAGTTGAGCTGCACGTCCCTGTGGTCGTGGGTTCTGAGGCCCCTGTCTCTCTCTCTCTCTCTCTCTCTCTCTCTCTCTCTCTCTCTCTCTCTCTCTCTCTCTTGATAGAGGTGTTTGACTATGTCTCTGGGAGCACTGAGACCGGGAGGTGGATTCTATACTGCTGCATTTGAGTGGATTTCTCTCTGCTGAGTTTGCCGTTGCCTGCTGTTTGTAAGATTCTTTCAGATGGTGAGACGATGCATACATCTTTCAAAGTGGGAACTGTGGTCCCGTGACCAGACAGAAAGGGATGGGCACTGTTAGATACTTAAAGGAGCAGTTGCTTAGTTGTTGGTGTCTGGGCTTCTTGATGCTCAAATAAACTTTAAAAATCTTTTTTTTTGAGAAACCTCCATTAAAAAATGTCAAATGGTTATTTTTAAAAAATTTATTCTGAAACTCAGTACAAGACTCGTCTGAGTTTGAAAGACTAGATAAAGTTACTTTTTTCTCTTTAGTGCCCTATTTTACCTATTACAATATTTTCCATGTATGGGTAAATCTCTCTAATATTTAAACTGTCTCTGGTACCCTCTACTTCATCTTAAAAATATGGAAGATGAGGCTACATGGCATGTTATAGTCACAGCAGCACAGTAGATAGCCTGAATTCTGAATATCGACTCATATCCTTTGCTATACAATAGCTCCTGTACTTTTTCTTTCTCTTTTGTAGCATATCTCTCGAATACTTAATCATGTCTGTACTTTGACATTTGGATATGCTTCCTCATGACATATGTGGAAGGCAAGATATCACTCTTCTGCCTTGAAGCTTGCACAGTTCTTTTTTTTATGGTGAAGGCTCTGCTAATGTTTGGCTCTGCTGATGAGGAAAGACCATCAAGATGAAAGTTTTATGTCACCATTAGGATTGTGTATGAGACAGACTTGTCTTTTCTGTTCCTTCCACCCCACGCCCACTTTGGAAGGGAGGAGAAAGATCTGGCTCTTTGGTGTTTTGAGCTTTGAAGGCTATCTTCCAAGCTGGAGTTCTGGAAGGCTCTATTGGAAAAGCTTTTTATCTTTGTTTGAGAATTGCTTTAAAAGACAAAATAGACATTTGCAAACAATCCTTGAACTTATTATACATGACTGCTCAGTATTATTTTCTGTAAAAGACTCTTGATTTTGTACAATAAGATTTTCTTTAAAAACTACAAAATATGTTTGTTCCTTCACTGATATCACTTACATGTCATTTAGTATTATACTTTGCCTCAAATACTGTTTTGACTTTTACCTTTCAGATAAGAAGTTTTTTTTAAAAGGTATGAAAGTAGGAGAAGGCTTTGGAGAAGATGTTGGGCAGGTGAGGGTGAAACAAGACATGATGAGGGGGTGGATATGAATATGGTATCCTAAATATGTATATGCAACTGTCAAAGAATAAATAAAATATTTTAAAAGGCAAAGCTGCTATTTAGTCTATTTCTGTCATTTGAAATATGGGTGCATATGTTATTATGTAGCTTTAATTCAGTTTCTTTTTCTCATTGGTGCTATGGATTGAACCCCAGGTCTTGTGAGGGATAAGAACATTTCTACCTACATTTGGCGATCTACAGCCACTCCCAATCCAGTTTAGAAATAACTTTTGCTGCTGTGCTATCTCAGTGCAGAGAGTAACAAAACTCTGAAAGTTCAACCATACAATGGTAAACATTAGTACTTGATAAAGAAAAACCCGGTCTGCAGACTAGAGTTTGCACACATGAAAAACCTCAGTGCCAAGTTAGGACCTGTAAACAATGTCTAACTCCTTTACTTATTCTCATTATTACTATTGATGTTGCCATAGATACAGTGACATGTTATGTAGTCCAGCATGGCTTGGAATTCACAATGCCCTTGGATCACCCTCCTGAGTACTGAGATTACTGGTATGATCCATCACACTTGGTTTGAATGCCTTTGTTTTCACAAATGAAAAAATTAATCCAGAGAATAAGTATAATATCTCTTGTGTTCAGAAAGGAATGCAAATATCTAAAAATAAAGCTTAAGATATATGCAACAAAAATGATTTGTTTTCATAATGTTCAAAAAATTTTCCATATTTGGAAATTAATGAATGTCGATATGAAATACTATAAGAACAAAGAAGAGGATGTAGATATGGATCAGTGGTTAAGAACATGAATTGCTTTTGAATAGGATTAGGGTTTAGTTTCTAGCACCCATAGGTGTAGAAGGAGATTGATTGCTCTTTCATTTTCTGGCCTCTCAGATGCAAATAATCATACAGAAACTATATTAATTACAAATATTGCTTGGCCAATAGCTTAGGCTTCTTACTAACTAACTTACATCTTGCAAATTAATTCATTAATTCATTTCTGCTATTCTGTGTATTGCCACAATGCTGTGGCTTACTGGTAAGGTTCCATTAGGTGTCTGTCTCCTTCAGCAGATACATGGTGTCTTCTTGACTCTGTCTACTCGTTCTCTATATCTCTGTTCAGATTTCCCACCTGGCTTTACACTGCTAAGCCATTACTGAAACTGCTTTATTCATTGACCAATAAAAGCAACACATACAGAAGGACATCCCACATCATCTCCCCTTTTCTGTCTAATTAAAAAGGAAGATTTTAAGATTAACATAGTAAAATTGCATATAACAAAACAGATATCAAACAAGTATAACTATAACTGTCTTCAACTCTTCAAAGACCCCTGAAGGATATAATATTACCTAAATAAATAGAAAGGGCATTGTAAGCAACTTCTAAAACTTTAGAATTGACAGAGATCTCGCTGCCTGGACAATCACCCAAAGTTCTTCTGTAATTTTAGGGCATCCATATTCAGCATATAGGCCCACAGTATCTGGCAGATTTTTTCATGAAGCAGGAAATTTCAAAGACAGTTAGTCCTTAATCTATTATTTAATTTATAGAAACATATTGCAAATAATTATGATGTTATCACTTTTAAAAAGGAAGACTATTTTCAAATGTAAAGCTTGGAGTGGAGAGTACTGTGGTAGGACCAAGGCTAACATCTTTAGCAGGGTCTGCATAGAAAGTTGACCCCTGAGTGGTACCAGTTAACATAGCTCTGGAATGTTCACTTTTTCACTAAATGGTAAGGATGTTTTGCTGTGTTAATACTGCTTATTCAAACACTGTCAGTTCTTAAGAACACTTATTTCTGTTGAGAATCTAGAGTTGTGTTTATTAGTGAACAGTGCTTGAGTAAATCATTCCCAGTAAATGTCCTGATCTATCAGTCTCAAGCAGACATCCCTGGACTTAATATTCCATGTACCGCCCCCTTTTCTCAGAAATGCATTGGAATCCTTCCCATTATCAGATCCAGAACCCACAGGTGCTTTTCTGCTGTTAAATCTTATTCTGTCCCTGCAATGAGTCTTTGCTGCAGTGGGATTGTGTTATGAGTCCTACAATTCCTTCTGGTCAATTACTAGAGTGTGGGGATTAAGTCATTCCAAACAGAAACATTTTAGGTTTATTGTATTTTTAGAAACTTTCTGTATCATCTCTCATCATCTTTCCACCTTGGACATCCCTCAAATTATCTTGGTGCATGTAGAAAAGTTCACTTTTTTTCATTGTATAAAACATTGTGCATGTTTGTAACAAAGATGATGTTAACAAACGTAGCCAACGTCCACCAAGTATGTAAAACTGTCTTCATATTAATCACACTTGTAATCATCCACATTTTGGCAGTCTTCTTATCATCTCATCTTTGTATTGCTGTCCATTTTTCATAGAATTTTTGAAGTTGATATTCCACAGTACTATTAGAATATCTTGTATATTAATGGCTCTTATAGATTACAAATGATTGACTGTTTTTATTTTTCTCCATATATTTTCTTTGATTGTGTTTGATATGTAAAACTCACACATTTTTGACTTGTTTCTTTTATATAGCTGTTTACTCAAATTGTTATCTTTTTTTTTTATTTTTTGGATAGCTATATTTCTTGTCAAAGTTTTAGATTGCAATCTTTTCTCCTTTTACATCTTGAGTGAATGGTTTCCATACCTGACACTTACTGCAGAATGTGATTGCAGGTATATATTTTTCTACTTTGTTATGTGCACATGTGTGTAGTATAACACATAGTCATAGAGTTTCAGGGTAAGAAGTTGATACTTTGTACTTTCTTCAGCAATTAACTAATATGATGTGGTTAATGTCAAACTCAGTTTTTCTTTTATGTTTTGTTTCTTTGCCTGAGTTTTCTCTAAGTTGACTGAGACTATTGTATTAAGGTCCAGTGTCAGCAAGTTGTGCTCTGCTGCTTTACTTTTGTCACTTTGCTTCTGATTAAGCCAGTGCCTTATTAAAAATCAATTTAGAGCTGGGCGGTGGTGGCGCACGCCTTTAATCCCAGCACTCGGGAGGCAAAGGCAGGTGGATCTCTGTGAGTTCGAGACCAGCCTGGTCTACAAGAGCTAGTTCCAGGACAGGAACCAAAAAGCTACAGAGAAACCCTGTCTCGAATAATCCAATAAATAAATAAATAAATAAATAAATAAATAAATAAATAAATAAATTTAGAGCTGGTTAGGTTAGGTGACTTGGTAGGTAAAGGAGTTAGTTGCTAGCACTGACAATCCATATTGGATCTACTGGGCTTACATGGAAGAAGGAGAAAACTGATTCTCTTAAGTGGTTGCCTCCCAAAACAAATAAATGTAATACAAAGTTTAAGAAGAATCAGTTTAGAAAAAATGTTTATGTTTTTATTATATTTTTTGTTTGCTTGTGGTTTACTCTCCCCTTAAGACCATCTTTGACCTGAAATTCTAGAGTTGGCTTGAGGGAATTGCCTTGCTTACTTTTCTATTACTGTGACAAGATACCATCTAAGACAGCTTGACCAAAGAGTTTATTTGGGGTCTACAGTTTCACAGGGTCAGAGTCCTTAACAATCTTGGAAGGGAACATGGAAAGCAGGCAGGCAGACATGGCACTGGGACAATAGCTGAGAGCTTATATCTTGATCTCTAAATAGGAGAGAGAGAAAGAGAGAGTGAGAGAGAAAGGGAGAGAGAGAGAGAGATCGGAGAGAGACAGGTGATGGGAATGGTGGGATTCTTTTGAAACATCAGACTACATCCCCAGTGTTATACTATCTCCAATAAGACCACACCTACTAATCCTTTACAAATAGTTACATCAACTAAGGACCACATATTCAAGTACATGAGTCTATGGGGGGTAGTTTCATTAAAACCATATGGTTAGTCTTTCCCACTTCTACAAAAATCTACCCTCACATTTTAGTTTATGTTGTGGTTTGAATAAAACTGCCCCCACAAAGGCCTATAAGGATTGACATCCTTAGGGGGTGTGGCCTTGTAGTAGAAAGTGTGGCAATTAGGGGTTGGCTTTGAAGTCTCAGATGCTCAAGTCATGTCCAGTGTGGCATCCAATTCCTGTTGCTTGCTGATCCAGATGTAGACTTCTCAATTCCTTCTCCAGCACCATGTCTACTTGTATGACCCCATACTTCCTGCCATGATGATAATGAATCAAACCTCTAAAAGTTTAAGCCAGGCTCAATTAAATGTTTTCCTTTATAAGAGTTGCCATGGTCATGGTGTCTTTTCACAGCAATAGAAACCCTAACTAAGACATTTATAAGTAAGAGCAGAATAAAAGTGATACTATGTAGCCAATTGGTGTTTCTTACAACCCCACCCTCAGTAATGATCTGTGAATGGAAGAAATATCCTGTAGATTATTAATATTTCATCCTTTCATTTCTATCTTGTTTCCAAAGCTTATGCCTATATACTTAGAATTATTTGTGGGACATTTTATAACTTGTTTCTTGGGTTCTCAGACTCCAAGATGTTCCTGCAATTTTAACCAAATTATATTTCTTATATTTTTCAGTACATCTTATGTGAATTGTGAGATGTTCTTCAACTTGAGTATAAGCACATATTCCTACCTATAGTTTCTTATTCCATTTCTTACTTCTAATACTGGGGACTTCTCTACCACCACAGACATGACTGAGAAAAAGTACCTACCTAGTCCTTATTAACAGATTGGAAAAATAGTCTGGTTTTGAATTGATAAAATCTAAATTAAAGAGCAGTTGAGGGAACCAAAATAAGGTTTGGTCATCATTCAAGTTTCTTGGCTAGGCATAAACCACACAACCACAGCAAGCAGTCATGCACTAACGTATGATAGATACATAGCAAAATCAGTAGGACTTAATTTCCATGCAAAAGCAATCAATCCTCTGTCACAGTAGATTGTAATTTTACTTATCTGTTTATTTAGTCATATTTCATTATTATCTCATTTCTTTTTAAATGAACTAGAGCTAATGGAAAAATACATTCCAGTGACCATTTTTCTTCTTCTTCTTCTTTTTTTTTTTTTTTTTCACAAAAAGAGCTGTGGGCAAAACTAAAATTTGCTGATCTGAGGATTGTGATACTATTTTAGGATAATTTCATCCAGATGCTAAACTTAAAACTTAACAAACGTAGGGTGTTTGACAAATGAAACATAGACCCTAGAATATTTCAGTATGTTATTTACCTAATAGCAATTTTAATTTTCCATTTTTAAATCTGAACTTTAATAACAGATGTTTACTGAGTAAATTACAGCAGACTGCTTTCTTTCTATACATCAGCACACTGTAGACAAGGTTGTCTGGACAGTGTTCCACAGACCTGCTCATGACTGATTTACAACAGAGCTGTTGCTGCGTTTAGCTGGAGATTAGATCTGATATTCTGGACCAGCAAAAGATTAAATACTTAAGAAAAAGAAAACCATCTTTTAACAATGTTTCCTGTTAGTGTCTGGGGATGCAGATGATCTTGCCACCAAATATATGCACAATGTTATGGAATTATGAGGTTGATTTTTAAACAGTGCTGACAATGTTTTCTGATTGTTTCTACTTATAATATTTAAAGACTGTTGACTTGATTTTCTGAGCATATTAATTCTAGAAGCATGAAAATTGAAAGGCTTTGTAGTGGAGGGGGAAAGAGAGAGAGAAGAAGAATTTTGAAAATTATTTTAAAAATCTTAGCTGGAAAGAATATTAGCTCATTATTCTTTTCAACACATCTATTGATATAAATTATAGAATATACTTAAAATATAACTGTAGGTAATCTCGTTTTTTTGTTTAAAGATACTTGCTCCATGAAAAATCTTATGTATATATGCATACAATGGTATGTATATTTAGAATATTAATTATAGTAAGCACATAAATATATAATAATGTATATGACTATAGCAAAACAATTGCATTGTAGACTAGGGTTTGGCATTTCCATTCATCAACCATCAACTCCTTCCAATTTTGGTAAGGTAATACTGAGAAGAATACAATATATTTAACTTTCAATCTTTTACATGTTTAATTCATTTGTATATGTTATTTTTGCTTATATTTTGACAGAGATCTGTTTGGTCATGAAGTTACCTGAGGTTCACTACCACATTTCAGTTTAGTAAATACTCTTATTATAAAGGCATCTTCTTGCAAATGGTTTGGGAAAATGTGTGACCCTATAACTTAAGAAGTGGAAAATTTCACACCCTAATTTGGAATTTCAGACTTTCTACTGAGACTTAGAATATGACTTACCTATTTTTAGAAAAGAACATCATGGAATACACATTGGATTTATTAATGCATTTTTGGTTAAAATATGAGTAACCTATCCCTGTGCACACCCATCAACCTAGTTTCCAGACATTGCAGCCCCATGGAGGGTACCATTTGGATCAGAACCCTGAAGCTGTCCTCAACACAGCAGCGGGTGATCAGTGAAGAGGAATCAAGCAGAAGTCTGGCTCCATGACATAACAGAAGATGGAAAACACGCATCTCATCCCAAATGAGAAGTGCTGATGAGTTATCAGCACCACTGCATGAGCCTAGCAGATAGGACGAAGTTGAGGTCAGCTGGTGAAATAGGAGTTGTGTTATGGGGTTTTCCTGTGGCCTGATCAAGCTTAAGTAAGGACTTTGGATTTATACCTTTTTGCTAGGAAAATTTTTAGAGACAAGATAGAAAGTAGTAATTGGCCCCAAATTTTTAAAAGTCAAATTTGTGTCAGAATTGATGCTTCTATAAGAAAAATGAAAACATAATATCATATATACCAAATATTTCCTGAACAGAGTTAGGAGTTAAAGGCTTTGTTATTGTCTGATTGATAATTTAATATATAATTGATGGGCCAGCAAAGAGAAGCAAATTTATCTTCACTTACCAACAACTTCAAGTCTTGAAGAAATACTTGAAGAATGTATTGTGATATGATTTAGGGAATTCTGGGAGTTGGTTAAATTAAAGGAATTGTTCAAATGTTTTTCAACTCATGAATGCATGCAAACAGATGCTTTTCAGTATCAAATATTTATCAAATTCTTAAATAACACTATGAAACACACAAAAGAAAAATATGCTGCCTATGAACTTGTTATCTAGATTTGATAGAAAATTTATTTGCAGGTTTCAGTAATTGAAAGAAAAAAATGTTTGCACGCATTGAAGAAAGTATCGACTCAAGTTGAATATGATGAAAATACCTTCATCTAACTGATTGTTAATTTTGTCCTTAAATCATGTTTCTGAAATAGGTGACTTTTAATTGTGCAGTATCAAGTACCAATTAAGAGCACAACCATGTCATTTTCTCAAACCATTCAAAATTCGTCTATTAACCATGTGCTGCATTTGATACAGTAGATATTTGTAGTCTCTAAAAACCATTCAGCTTATAAACAGATACGACTAGCTCAATAACCCCTAGTTATTGAGCATGGTATAATTATTATAGGTTTGGATTTAGACTAATAGGAAGTATGAGTAACAGATTTGTAGTTTGATTATTTCTCAGGAATACTAAATTTCAAGTCACCAACTCAATTCCCTCAAGTACTTTCTTGTGACATTTTCTAGAGGAATCTGCCAAAAGAAATAACACAATGTATAATCTGGAGCAAGTGCAGAAACCGAAAGATAAAAAAGGGACATTTCAGTGGGGTGTTGATAGGGACAATAAAGAGGGAAAGAATAAGACACAGGTGATCTGAAGGGGGGATGGGAAAAATAGAAGCTCTCTGATTAGGGTTTCTTTGTGTAGTCTTGGTTATATTTGAACTACCTCTATGACCAGGCTGTCTTTGAGCTCACAGAGATCCATATTTCTCTGTCTTCTCAATGGTGGGATTAAAGATATGGGTCACCACCACCCACATACACTACTACTTCTACTACTTTTTAAGGCTCAGTATAATTCATTTTCATACTGGAAAAAAAGAAGGAAAAGAAAAAAGAAATGGAATAGTGAGAATATCACTCAATATATATGCACATATATATGATGTGGGAGTCCCCTCTGTGTGCTGTGATTACCATTAATGAATAAAGAAACTTCCTTGGCCTGTTGATAGGGCAGAACTTAGGTAGGTAGGGAAAACTTGACTGAATGCTAGGAGGAAGAAGGTAGTCTGGAGACAGGTGCTGGGATTTTTACCCTGTAAGCCAAAGCCACATGGTGATATACAGATTAATAGAAATGGGTTAAACTAAAATGTAAGAGTTAACTAATAAGAATCTAGAACTAATGGACCAAGCAGTGATTTAGTTAATACAGTTTCTGTGTCATTATTTCTGGACTGGGCAGCCAGGAACCAACAAGCAGCCCTCCTGCAACGTATAAAATTTTGTGGGCCATAAATTTTATGACTTTTTTTTCTTGCTATTGTCATAGCTAAATAAGACTGGACATCTAATTATTCTACCATTTCTGAAAGTTAGGTATATATGCAGGAGAAAAGTATCAATTTGATTAATTGCAGTTTTGTTCCCTGTCCCCTTATACATCTTCTGGTTCTATTCTCAGTTACTCATGTAGAATCTCTGTCTATACTTTGATGGCTTGCTTGTGAAAATACCATACTAGTGGACTACCACTGACTTTCTACACAGTGAACATAACAGTCTCTGTGGTCCCCACCTCCAAAACCCCAAAAGTACACATACACACAGCATACACACATACATTTCTGTTTCTCCCCCCTCTCTGTTTTTCTCTCTGTTTCTTTGTTTCTCTCTGTGTTTCTCTGTGTTTCTCTCTCTCTCTCTCTCTCTCTCTCTCTCTCTCTCTCTCTCTCTCTCTCTCTCTCTCTCTCTCTGTGCGTAATTTTATTTTATTTTAGCATTTTAAAATTATGTCTCATTCAGGATTGCATACATTTCATACCACTTGTTGGAAAGACCTGTTGCTTCCAATAAGCTAGAAGAAATGACCTACGGTTGTATTTGCCACTTAATCATGTCCTTCAACATTTGTTCTCATGGTCATTGAGTTTTCTTACCATGGCTTGAGTCTTATACTTTAGAGTCTAAAATTCTGAGCTTCTAAAGCTATGTTCTTCAGAATTCAACTTACTTGCCACTAGGATCTTTGTCAAGTTCAAATGACATAGTTTAGGCGGTCCCCAACCCAAGATTATTAGGATTCTTAGAAGAACAGATCAACACATAGATGTGACAGCATGCTAGAGAATACCACACTAATGCAAAGAGAATAAACACATGTTAAAAAGGGAACACCCGTATCTACGACTGTTAGCCCCAGGACTGTGACACAACAAATGAGCTGTCTGAGTCAGGTGTACAGAAGATTCAGTTTTAGTAGCGTGGTAGCACATCTCTAATCCCAGTATTGGGATGCTGAGACAGGAGGATCTCTGTGAGTTTGAAGTAACTTGTTCTACATGGTAAATTGATAAGTGAGACCCTGTTTCAAAAACTAAAACAAAATCTAAACCCACATAAAATGTCCCCAAAGAAACAAACAAACAAACAAAAAAACCCTCTCTTTCTATGAGGTTCTGTTTAGTTCCCGTCTTGTACTGGGTAACTGTAAACTCCCACTGATGTCTAAGAGGCTAACCAGCCTCAAATTTTTATATGTTAAAAATAATGTTTTTATTAATTCTTTGAGAAATGTATACAATGGTTTTGATCACATTCATCCCCTCAATTTTCCTCTCATATCCACTTTCTCCAACCTTCATCTGCCTGCTCACCTGGTGTCATTCTCCCTCCTCCTCCCCTCTCCACCGTCAAGCCTGCTCTGGTATGTACTGGATCTAACAGAGGTCCTGTCTTTGAAGAGAGGTGATCCGCTGCTTTCCAGAAGCTAACAAATGCCAACAGGTTCTCAGATTGTGGTCGTATTTCAAGTCTACCTCCTGGCTTCCATGCTGGGTTTTTGTCTGGCCTGAGCCTGTACAAGTCTTGTATAAGTTGTCACAATCACTTTTATGTGTGACTGCCCTGTTGTGCTGGGACATTTTGTTTTCTTGAAGAAGTGGCAGAAAGATTCAAATCTTTACTTGTTCAAAAACCATCATTCAATGTCCTTTAAGGAAGTTATGAAGAAGTTGATGCTCACCACTAAATGCCTACTGAATGGAAGGAGCTAGGTTTTTATGGTGACTTACGCAGTGAATATATGTTAACATATAGTAGCGTGTGATGGTTTTCAAACCATCTTTTTTCTCGTTTTGATCTAATCCGTTTTTTCTCATTAAAACATGTTGTTTACCAATAGCTGGGGTATTTCATGTTGTCATAAGATGGAGTTCCTGAAACATGTGCACAACTTTTACTCTGATTTATTTGGAATTTTTCAAATACTGAACAAAAGGGGTTTAATGACGTTTAGATCTTTTATCAGTGAGCAAAACATTTGTTAATAAAAAATATAAGTTTGAAGTTAAAAGCTTCTTATAGACTCAAATCAGTATTCCTAGACTGAGTTAAAATAATAAGATAAATTTGTTTTACTTCAAAATATAGTTATGATCATATGGAAAGATGGAACATAATTTTTTACTTATATTATTACTTTTATAAAACAATCTAAAATTCGAAACCAAAATCAAATCAGTCTTCCTCTCTTTCTATTTCTTTTTCTCTTCCTCCATCTCTATCTCTCTATTTCCCCTCTTCTTTCCTTTTCCCCTTCATCATTCCTTCCCTCCAGCCCTTTTCCTTCTCTTTCTTTCCCAATAACTTGGCTCTCTAATGCTATTTAACAGCTCATGCCTCTGTGTTCAGAGTAGACCCTATAAACTAAGTTTATTTTGAAAGTAAAATTCTGCATAGAGAGCAAGAACTCCCAGCTCCCTTTTGTCATTTCTTTCTGTGGAGGAGGAAAGGGCTGTTTTTTGTTTACCTCTTCCCACTACAGGGTTTTCCAGCTCTGGTAACATTTACTGCTAACGTCTCATCTGCTTTGTTAAGTTGAGATACTGACTCTAAGTCGGAGCGAGTTTTAAACTTTCACTTCTAATCCTTATTTGAATTATTTTCATGTACAGAATCCAGTACACATCTTCCTTTAACATAATCTTCCCATATACTTATGGTTTTTAAAAAGCATATAAACTCTTCCATTTGTCATTTAAGTGAAAACTGAGTGGTTTCACCAAATGACGTTTTTAGGCTTATGTAGTTTAATGACACAATAATTAGTGGTAATGGAAACAAAGCCAAATATGCAAATGCAAGCATCCTATTTTTAACTGTATGGACTCCCTCCCCAATTTGGTTTCTCCATATTCACTGGCTTTCCATCTACTGGTGAATCATTTTCTTAGGCAGCACAAATCCTGATCACAAGTTAACACAGGGACAAACACTTCATAGAGAAAGTTTGTTGGGAGAGTGAGACAGATAGTTGCCATGAAGTTTTTCTGGTCATAAGAATGAGCAGCTTAGCAGAAGCCAAGGGTAAGACCCGGAGTCAAAGAGCTGACAGTTTCCTCTCAAAATTCATTCCTATGTGGCATTTTCTAAATTGGCACCTTTGGTTATTTAGTAAGGTGGACGGAACTGATAACTGCTGAGTTCTATTCAGCTTGATACTGGAAACTTGACTAGGGTGAAATGGAAACAAAGGTAGAGCAGATATTGAAGAAACAACAGAAACACACACAGAGAAGCTGGTATCTGGTAGCTGTGTTCGCTTTGGTGGAGGGTACCTACCCAGAGACTTGGTGTGTTCATTCTGAAGGAGGAGGAGTTAGCAGGTCTTGGTCAGAGGTCTCTGTTGTAGTCATCCTACAGGAGAAAGCTGTGATTGCTAGGTTTTACACACCATGTCAGCAAACCCACCCTGATCAGAGGAAGGCTTTGCCCATTCTGAGTCCGACCCAAAGACGACTTTGCCATCTCATAAGTCTGAGACACTGGGGTCTTTGACAAGGCTCGTTCAATGTCTGTAATAGACGTTTGTTTAGGACTCCACTCCCCACTGGTAGCACAAAGAAAGGAGAAAAGGGCATCAGTGATTGGGGTACAAATGGCAGAGGCTGCAGCTGCAGAGGAGGAGGCAACACCTGTGATCCCAGCAGCAGCAGTGATGAGAAGGAGCTGAATTGCTCCAAACAGTAGCCAAGCCAAATCGGGATAAAAGAGTAACAGACACATTAAGAGGCAACAGAAGTGAGTGGAGAGAGAAAGAAGAAGACTGAGGCTACTAAGACCTTGGGGAGAAGGGCAGGCCCTGGTCATTAGCAGGGCTCCAAAAGCTCTAATCTCCAGCAGCTGTGGATGCTAACACCTTAAGCCCGAAAGCTGCAGAAATAACCACTGTCAAGGGCCGAGGATGCCTATGCCCGAGAGCTGTTTCACTTGTTACCTTGGGGCTCAGGGTTGTACAAGAGCCTGCTACTGCTTCTTGAAACCTGCTGCTGCCATGGCTTCTTCCAAAAGCTGAGTATTATTAAAAAACTGCCGAGATCTGACTGAGGCTCGGAAGGCTAAAACTCCAATCTAATCACATCTTATGGAATAAACAATCCATTAAAGCAAAACATTGGCCAGCTAGGATGGGACAGAATAGATTAAACAAAACTGGTGGTTCCTGGTAATGATCACGTCTAACGCTGGTATCTCTAGGTGGTGAATTCTGACTGCAAAGGGGATGTCAACTCATTCCCTCTCTGACCTAGAATTAAAGCTGGATCCTAACCGTGTTTTTGATGCAGATTTTTGAATGACTCCACTGGCACCAACTTTTTAAAAATTTAGAAATCAAGGTAAACTTTGTTTCCATGATGGGCACATGTGTTTATTTGTGGAGAAGGGGAAAACTGGCTAAGAGGCGCCGAGGAAGGAAAGCCAGTGCCAGACACCTCAGATATGGTCCCTCTCTATGCTGCTCTTTGCTGCGTTTGGCATTCTGACAAACTTCTGCGTTCATCAAAACAGTATCACATGCTGATGCTCAGAGTCTGTTGTGAAATTAGAAGTTAAGTAGACCGGTCCTGGAAATCTTGATTAACGAAGAAATTGATACGGGGTGTGTGCCCCTTTCTTCTGGCCAGGCTCCCTCATCCCCATTTCTGGCACTTACCCGTATACTCTCCAGGTTCCTTCTCTGCCTGTGAGACGCACTCTTCACTATTATGTGATATAATTATCTCATGAAACTATCTTGTAATTTCCAAGAAAATACTGTTTTCATAGTATTTATAACTGGGTTTTAATATTTAAGTTTTTCAAACATAATGACGAGTTGGCATTTTGTGTGACCGGTTTTCTATCACTGGAAGCTAACCCAGAGTGGCCTGTTGATTAATGCTACACTTTAATTACAATGGAAACTCACACGAGTCATAAAACATAGTTGTAAATTGAGGCGAAATTTAAAAGAAATTCATAGTCATGGGGATGATTGAGATGATTCCGTGCAATTTGTGAAAATTTTTTCTCTGAAAAATGTGGAGGACATATGTAAGTGAACTTTTAAGTTTTCTAAACTTAGAGGAAACTGTTTACATAGTTTCCAGTAATATAACCAATTCCTAGGGGAAGTGTTCTTACTGTTAAGAAAGTTTATGTACACTTCACACAGAGATAATCTTTTAAAGTCTGTGGGGAGGGGCTGAGGTTACATCTTCCCCAGATGCAACTGGTTTTTCTGACTTATTTTTAGTATAACATTAAAAAAATAAAAAGCATTGTAAAAGACAGGGTTACCTCTTCTTAGAAGGGACATTTCTTAAGGGTGAGGTGTTCAGAGAGCCAGTGTATGGGCACAATGTAATAAGACCTCTTTTTATAAGTAATGTTTATTTGTTTATTTTCGATCAAGCAAAGTTGAGTAAAAATTAAGGCATTTCATTCTTGTTCAACTCCAGCTAACTCCCTCAGAATTTCCTCCTGGAGAATTAAATATGTATCTGAGATAAGTAATACCACTGGGTATTAGTTAGAAAATTTCTGTCTGGTATGGGCTGAATTATATCTCCACAAATTCTTATGTTGACATTCTTAATCACAAGTGACTATATATGGAAATAGGACCTTTAGAGACTTAGTGAGGTTGGTTACTCTGGGTCATAAAAATGAATCCCTCGCGTGATGGGATTAGTGTTCTTAAAACAGTAGGGACCAGCACCAGTACCTGCTGTATGTGCATTCAAGGATGAAAAAGTCATGGGAGGACTCAATCGGAAAATGATGCTTTCACAAAGGAATAAATGTCTCTCACTCTCACTCTGCAATCTCTCCTGGATCTTTCTATATCTAAGGATTTATCTATAGCTAAGACTTGGTCCAAGGGACGTGGTGAGCAGAATGCCCCTGCACTAAATCAAGCACAGCAGAAAACGAGGCCGTTAAGATGAACCGAGACACGAACCCGTTGCCACAGAGCATGACATCCTGTTTTGCAGTGAGGAATTTTTTTTTTAAGCAAAAAGATTGTGCTCTAAAATAAAGAATAAAAACTTAGAAGTAAATGCACAAACATGCTATACAGTTATTTACTGTCATTATCAAGTGTTCTTTTCTATACATAACCATATTAACTGTATTTAATGCATGTGTTCTATGATGCCATTATTGATATAATATTACTAGGCAAGTACACCTTCCCAACTCCATTACAGTCTCACAGCATGATCATCATACACGCAGTCTGCCACTGTGTACTATTATGAGGCACAATGACTGTATTTAATATATGTTGAGAAAATAAGTAATAATTACTTACTTGTTTTCCAAAATTAATAAAGTATGGATGGTTATATGAATGACTTTATAGATTTAAAAAAGATTTTGTTGAGCCTATGTAGAATTATCTGTTTAATAATGAAAATGATTTATAATTGTGAAACAAGATAGCCATTTGATAATTCTAAAAATACCTTTGATAGCAAGAACTATACCAAAGCAGGCATTGAAATAACATTTCTTGCTGTTATGTATCTAAATCTGCAAATAATCTGCTATAATTTCTTACCATGAAAAGTTCCATCAGGAAAATACTGTACATTTTCTTAATCAGAAAAGTAGCAAGAAAATACACACGATTTCACTGCACAGGACAGCAGAGAGAGACCTTACTTTGAAAACTGCAGCTGTCACTAGTTCACACAAATGTGCTTGGTCCTCTTGTGGGCTTGGGATGTACAAGCAATTTGGACTCTTTGCTCACACATGGTTTAAAGAGCTACAAGGACACAGAATGCCCTGGATCCAGACCACAGGTATTTGGTAATCACTTAAAACAGATTTACCAATGGGTATTTCTCAATTTCTTTTTGTTTTTCCAGAAAGCAACTGTTTGCTTCTATGTGCTCAATAACATTCAATTTTGCTTACTAATTTGTCCTCTTGAGGAGATCACTATGTTAGCCACCGTGAAGAATTAAGCGGAAAGGCAGACTTCCAAATTTCATATTGAAGACACGCACGTACTTTCAGAAACCCTTTCACAAACCCTGTTGGATGAATGAAGATGAAAGGAAAGGTCAGAAAAAGAGTAACTAACCAAGGGAATGTATCAATAAAATTTGGGGAGTAGGACCTGGGTATAAAATTACTGAAGTAGCAGACTGCTGAAATTTTATTCTTGTAAGCTTTTAGGACAAGTATGGGATTTTTTTTAACCTGTAAGTTCACAACTTGAATAAGATATTAGGGTATTGGGACGCCAATCCAGCCATATAACCTTTGGCCTACAGTCTGTCCTGGCCGTGGAAAGCACTCGGATAAGAATGACACAGAAATTGTGAGAGTAGCCAACCAATGAGTGGTCCAGACTAAGACTCATGCCGTGAGAGTGAGCCCGCCCCTGACACTGGAGCGCCAAGACCCAGAACTGGAAGGCCCAGGGACCTATGATAGAACCAAACATGACTGAAGAAAAAAATGTCAATGTAATGATGTCTAACAAAGAAATGTCAATTAATGATGCCTAACAATATCTGCTCTACTCATGGATTGGTGCTAGTCCAATGTTGTCAGGAACATCATCCAGCAACTGGAGGAAACAGATGCAGAGAATCACAATCAAACATTAGGCCCAGTTCAGGAATCCTGCTGAAGAGAGTGAGGAAGAATTATAGGAGACAGAACACTCAAAGACATCACAAGAAAAACCCACAGAATCAAGTAACCTGGTCTCATTAGGAGCTTACAAAGACTGACCTGACAACTAGGGAACCTTCATGGGACTGACCTAGGCCCTCTGCATATATGTGACAGTTATGGAACTTGGTCTTCTTGTAAGACTCTTAACCCTAGGAGCAGGGGCTGTCTCTGACTCTTTTTTCTAGCTCTTGGAACCATATTCCTCAAACTGGGTTGCCTTGCCCAGACTTAATACAAGAGGAGTGGTTTAGTCTTACTGCAACTTGATATGCCATGCTTTGTAGCTATTTATGGGAGGCCTGCTCTTTTCTGAATAGAAACAGAAAAGGTGTGGATCGGGTTGAAAGTTGAGGGGAGAGAAGAGGGGAGGAACTAGCAAGTGAGGAGAGAGAAGAAACTGTGGTCAGGATGTAAAATAAATAGATAAACAAATAAACAAACAAATACATCATAAAACCTTTTACCTTCTGGGCGTGAGTTAAATGAAAACCACATAATTCCCTATTACCCTTTCCCCAGGCATAAGAGCTGGAATTTGAAGCCATTTGCGAGTTCACTGAGTCTACTAACTGTAAGATTGCTACACCTTCCTGTAAAGCATGAGAGCTTGAAACTGATGGGCACACAGCCTTCATGTTGCTTAAGCCTTCCAGTCTTCGTGATCCATCTTATAAATTCTCATAGAACAGTGTTGAGTAACAGCTGGCTCTTTTTAAAAAATTATTTATATTTTTTATTTTATG
Organism: Alexandromys fortis; assembly: GCF_014885135.2. Taxonomy (NCBI): domain Eukaryota; kingdom Metazoa; phylum Chordata; class Mammalia; order Rodentia; family Cricetidae; genus Alexandromys; species Alexandromys fortis. The sequence continues at coordinate 12,797,847 of NW_026067900.1, read as the reverse complement.
TTTTCTACAAAAGAAAAAAACTATCTTTTTCATTATACATACCAATCCCAGTTCCCACTCCCTCCTTCAACATCCTCCACCTGCCCCCCCCCAATTCCCATCCATTCCTCAAAGAGGGTAAAGCACATTGCTTTGGGGAAGGTCCAAGGCCCTCCCTACTATATCTAGGATGAGCAAGGCATCCACCCAAAGAGAATGGGTTCCCAAAAAGCCAGTACAGGCAGTAGGGATAAATCCTGGTGCCACTGCCATTGCCCCCACAGTCTGTCCCAGCCATGAAACTGCCATCCACATTCAGAGGGACTAGTTTAGACCTAAGCTTGTTTCTTCCCAGTCTGGCTGAAGTTCGTGAGCTCCTGTTAGCTCAGGTAAACTGTTTCAGTGGTTGTTTCCACACCCTCACAGCCTTGACCTCTTTGCTCATATTCTCACCCCTCCCACTCTTCAACTGGACTTTGGGAGCTCAGTCCAGTGCTCCTCTGTGGGTCTTTTCCTCTATTTCCATCAGTTGCTGGATGAAAGTTCTATGTTAACATAAAATATTCATCAGTCATATCCTAGAGAAGCTAAGCAACAAGGTGAACCCTAAGAAAAACAGACATAGATCCATAGAAAGGGGAAATAGACAAGATCATCTGACAAAATTGGGAGTATGGGGGTCCAGGAGAAGGGAGGGTGGAAAGGGAAGAAGAGGAGAAAAGGAGAGAGGGAATGTTGAAATAGGAGCGGCGGCAGGGCTGCGTCCCCGGCACCTGGCACCTGGACGCCCGCATGGCTAGCTTATGCCTGAAATAATTACATGGAAACTGTATTCTTTCAAACACTGCCTGGCCCATTATCTGTAGCGTCTTATTGGCTAGCTCTTACATATTGTTCTAACCCATTTCTAATATTCTGTGTAGCCCACGAGCTGGCTTACCAGGGAGGATCTTAACCTGCGTCTGTCTGGAGTGGGAGAATCATGGTGACTCCCTTACTAAGCTTCTTTTTCCCAGGATCCTGTTCTGTTTTCTCCGCCTACCTAAGGGTTGGCCTATCAAATGGGCCTAGGCAGTTTCTTTATTAATAAGAAATCACTCCCACAAGGGAAGGAGAACTTGAGGGAATGGGATAGTCAAAATGGAGAAAAGACAGAGAAGAGAGCAAGGAAAAAAATATTTTGATTGAGGGAGCTATTATGGGGGTAGCAAGAAACCTGGCACTAGAGAAATTCCCAGGAATCCACAAGAATGACCCCTAGCTAAGACCCTAAGCAATAGAGGAGAGTGCCTGAGCTGCCTTGCTCTATAGACAGCTGGCTCTTCTGAAAAAGTGGTGGATGTAGGTCCTGCAGTTGGGCGGGGTGTATTACTGGAAGAAGAGGAATCATCTGCTGTTGTTGTTGTTGGTGGTGGTGATGTGCATGTGTGTGTGTGTGTGTGTGTGTGTGTGTGTGTGTGTAATGTTTGTGTATGGTGTTTGTGGTAGTTTGCTGTGAGGAGCATTTTTCCTCCTCTCCCTCTCCTGTTCAATGAATCCTGAAAAGATCTTCTTACTGGCAATGTATCTCAAAGAAGTGACTGTCAGATTTTATAATTTATGATCATAACTTTCATTTGTTGAAAACCAGGTTCAACTAACCTCACAGTGCCATTTCTGCTCAGAACAAAATGTTTACTAGCATCATTTCTGGGTGGATTGGTCCAAAACAAGTACTTCAAGTGAAGTACTTTCTCAGCACCAAACTTCAAAAACACCTGTTCAGATTGGTACCTTCTGTCTAGGTTTCCATGAAAACGCATATGTGATACTTCTGCCCCTTCCCATATCTTCTACTGTTGGCATGAATACCTGGAATCTTGAAGAAGTTTGAATTTATCCCTGGTGATATCCAGATCCTCAGTTTGAGACTAGAGATTTAGTAAATAAAAATGAGATGTCGCTGCAATGCCCAAATATAGCCTTCTGGGAGTATATTGGGACTAAGCCTCCTGGAGTCTGGAGGGGTGGGTAGCTTTTCCCCATCAGTCTACATCACAGGGAAGCCCTTTTAGGGAATGAGGGTTATAGGGCACAAAGTTCTTCCCACAGGAGGCAAACGAGAAGATGCATTCTGATGTAAGATGTAACTCACTTTTCTGATCTTGGAAACCAGCAGCTGAAGACCCCATCAAACTCCCGTGCCTCACCCCTGGTACAGCCATGCTTACATGGACTTGGTACCTGTTCACATGAACAGTAGTCCTGTTCACATGAACTTTTCAGTTTGTATAGCCCATTAAATGTAGTATGGCAAAAGTTGAGAATATGATCTAGAATACACTAAGCAGGTGGTATGAATGAAGCCAAGGAAAAAGTGAAGAAAGGAGATAGTGGGGTTCCCCAGAAGTATTTAAAAAAATTTATTGATTTTTATTGAGCTGTATATTTTTCTATGCTCCCCTCCCTTCCACTCCTCTCCCCATCTACCCTCTCCTATGCTCCCAATTTACTCAGGAGATCTTGTCTTTTTCTACTTCCCATGTAGATTCTATCCATGTATGTCTCTCTTAAGGTCCTCATTGTTGTCTAGGTTCTCTGGGATTGTGAATTAATTAATGAGGCAAAAGAAGATCCTCTTTAGCCCAAAGAGTATTGATTGGTTTTTCAAGTAAAAAGCTTTTAAAAGATGGCTGTAGGCATCCTGACTTAAAGACTACAACCAAGCAGAAGCAGAGGTTACAGTGTAGTCGCACACCAATGCAGGCAGGCAGTATGCTGCTGGCTCCCAAGGCTATCCAATAAATTGTGGGCAGACACAGAAATGCAATTCACTCACTGTCTGTGTATCAAATCCACCAGTTTATGAGAAAAATGCCATCACTTCAGTTAAGACATCAATTTGGGCAAGTCTAAGCGACTTTGCAGATGAGTTGCTGCAGGTCCTGTCAGAAAAACAAAGGACCAAAGTTGATGGCTAGGATGATGCTCCCCTTGTTCTTGAAAGGAGACAGCTTTCTTTCCCTATACTTTGATATCCTAACTCAAGTCTTTGTGAAGTGTGGTAGGAAGAAAAAAGGTGGGACTTGGGCATCGTGTTTCAGCGTCATTAGTTGTTTATGAATAATATTATGTGTCTATTAAACCTGAATATCTGGGTTCAGTATCTCCAAATATTTTGGTAAATATTGAATTCTGGTTTCTAGTAAACATTGATCTTTACATTTCCAGCCATTTGGAATAATATTACTTAGAGGAATTCTTCCATATAACAATAAGGTCTCCTTCAAAATCTACTGCCTTCACAATGCATTCTCTGACTCTCGAACATATTGTTTTCTTTACTCTTACATTCTTTGATTTTACAGTTCTTTTTTTTTTTTTAAAGAAGTATATGTGGTCACTCTGGTCATGTGACATCACTACAAACTTCCTTATGGAGCAGAGGATTTGAATTTTTTAATACCCTATCTATCTATCTATCTATCTATCTATCTATCTATCTATCTATCTATCTATCTATCTATCTATCTACCTACCTACCTATCATTTTACATTCCAACCACCTCTCCTCGTCCTGATACCACTTACATGCCCCCTCAGCCCATCCCACTATCCACTCCTTCCGTGGGTAGTCAACAAAGCCTGACAAATTAAGTTGAAGCAGGACCAAGCCTCTTCCCCCTACATCAAGGCTGAGCATGGCATCCTACCATAGGGAATGGGCTCCAAAAAGCCAGTTCATGCACTAAGGAGAGATTCTGGTCCCATTGTCAGGGGTCCCTCAAATAGATCATGCTACACAACTGTCTCCCACATGCACAGAGCCTAGTTTGGTCCCATACAGGCATCACAGCTGTCAGTCTAATGTCCATGAGTGCCAGGAGCTTGGTTCAGCAGTCTCTGTAGATTTCCCTGTCATGATCTTGACCTCCCTTGCTCGCGTAACCCCTCCTTCCTCTCTTCAACTGGATTCCTGGAGCTCTGCCTGGTGCTTGGCTGTGAATCTCTGTGTCTGGTTCCATCATTTACTGGATGAAGGGTCTATGATGACAGTTGGGATATTCACCAATCTGATTACAGGGGAGGGTCAAGTCAGGTAACCTCTCCACTATTGCTAGAACTGTTAGCTTGGGCCATCCTTGTAGATTCCTGGGAATTTTTCCCTATCCCCATAATGACCCCCTCTATCAAGATATTTTCTTCATTGCTCTCCCACTCCGCCCCTCCTCCAACTTGACCACCTTGTTTCCTCATGTTCTTATTCCTCATTCCATCCCCTCTACCGTCCCCCTCACCCCTGGTTTATCCAGGAGATAGCATCCAATTCCCTTCCCAGGGCGATCCATTCATCCCTCTTAAGGCACTCTTTGCTACTGAGCTTCTCTGGACTGTCACACGCATTTTTTACACCAGATTTTTTTTTAAAAATCCATGCCTATACTTATAAACTTACATATTATCTTAAGAATAAAATAATCACAAAGCATTATTTAAACTTATTTTGTTAGATTTGTTGTAGTTGTTTCTATTCCGTTCTATCGTACTTATTCTATTTTAAAATGCTTGAAGAGATCCATTACAAAAACATGATGTCCAACCCGTGTGTCATTAAAGCTGGTGTGAGCAGGAAATTCATTAAGGCTCTATTGCTCCAAGTACAGAAGGATGCAGGTTTCCTTGGGGTTTCTTTCCTGGAGAGGTCCCTACGATTGGAAACAGAAGAATGTATTTTGAAATGGTTAGATTGCGAGATGAAAAATATTGGATATTCAAGTGTAATGGGATTATATAATTTACTTTGAGCTGAGTTTTGAGAGAAATACTTGCCTGGGCAAAAATGTTAAAAGCTTAAAGTACTTTTAAATGGTTAATTAAAAGTTTATGTTCCTAAGACTCAGCTATAGCATGTATTTTTTTTTTTTTCGAGACGGGGTTTCTCTGTGGTTTTGGAGCCTGTCCTGGAACTAGCTCTTGTAGACCAGGCTGGTCTCGAACTCACAGAGATCCGCCTGCCTCTGCCTCCCGAGTGCTGGGATTAAAGGCGTGCGCCACCGCCGCCCGGCAGCATGTATTTCTTATAGTTTGTGTAGTTGTTATGGTCTCATAAAATTAATAGTCCTTTCTCTGCTTTCAGATTTTGAATATATCTACTGTGGGTATATCAAGCAGGCTGTCTTTTTTTTTTTTTTATTTCAAGAACCTAGCACAGCATTCTTTACCTATTGAATGCTCTAAACTATAAGCAAGCAAGTAACTTACAGACATGCCTTACACCACATGGCAGCATAAGCCTATAATCTCAGCTACCAATAATGAGAGGTTGAAGCAGGAAAATATCCAGTTCAAGATCCAAATAGACATTTGCCCAACTCAAATTTAAGTGTCAAATAGACCTGAGCTACAGCTTTGTGCTACAGTACTTGTATTTACAAACCAGTGATTTGGTGTCCTTGAAAGTCCATTACAAGCATTAATAGAGCAAAATTTTGTGTATATATCCTAGCACTCAGTAGGAAGAGGGTAAGAGGCAGGCAACTCTTTGTGTGTTCAAGGCCAGCCTGGTGTACAAAGTGAGTTCCAGGACACAGGACAGCCAGAGATACACACAGAAATCCTGTCTTAAAGAACCCCCCAAAATCATTAAAAAGTATTATATTTTTAATATTTTAAAATTAATTTGGGTACAAAGGGACTTGCTGAGAAAGGTGGTTTCAATCATACTAAGAAGTTAACACCAGCGCAAACTTTTCCATCAGTTTCTCACGAATGCCCATTTCAGCACACATCCCATTCACTGTGGGATGATGTTTCCTGATGCTCCAGCTGCTGTATTTTCTACATCTGCTTTCTGAGACCTTAACATTTTCAAGTAGTAGCTGCTTTGGAGAAAGTATCCCAAGCTAGCTTTGCCTGGTGTTTTTTCTCAAGATTAGACTGTTTGTAAGAAACCTCTCACACGCAGAGCAGGGATGATACCAAGAAAAATATTTATGATGCTGGTCTTGATCACTTGGTTAAAGGAGTATTTGTCTGTGCTCTCCTTTGCAAACGTTACTACTTTCTCATTCTTTGTTCCCTGGAAATAATCCAGCTAGTCCATTTCCCTAGAAGGCACAGATGTTTAGCTCCACTCCTGAAGGAAATAGTTACATATTTACAATAGCTGGAAGTTTTCTGTAAGAAAAAAAAATGTGTTCTTTATTTTCTCCATTTGCCCTTACTATTTATTGTAATAAAATCTGTAACAATGTAGTTTAATGTGTTTTTATGCCTTGGATTATATATTTATTGTTCATTTGGTCACTCAAACTGCCTCATATTTAGACTATTTGAATTGTTGCTTTATTCCTATCCTATTTGACAGATAGCATAATATATTTTAGTAGTTTATTATTGTTTTGGTGTTATAAGGCACTCTAGACATATCTTGTATCACGACTGCCCCAGTTCTAGACCAGCTGCCTATTCAATTAACTAGAAGCTCCTTTAGTAAGATATTTGGAAAGTAAATTGAAAATAAGAAAAGAAAACACTAAATAAAGAAAATAACAGAAATTAGCAATCCTAAAAGTTAAGATGAAATTAAAGAATAAAAAATTATAGGACTAATAAGTGAAAGTAAAACCCAATTCTATGAAAAAAATCCATTTATTTCTCTACTGAAATTATTTATTGAAAGGAAAAAAATCTTTTTTTTCCAAGTGTCGGTACAATAAACTGTGAGAATCTCAATGTAAACGTAGGAATGCACAAGTACACAAGACTAAAAATGACTAGAAGAAAACAACTATCAACACAAAAGCATTTAAGTAATGAATTTAACTTTTATAGACTATGCAAGCCAATGTGAAAGCACAGATTAAATGGATAATTTCCTGGAAAATTATAGTTTATTAAAACTGGTCCCAGTAAAATCAGATCAGTATAGATCAATTATTACATCAAAGAGTGAAAAAGAAGTTATCCTCTCATTCCTATTAAAGAAATGAGAATTACAGTAAAAAGGTATACATGGAAATCAACATTGACATCTGTCGGAATATA
>NW_026067900.1:12750300-12790802 GCF_014885135.2 Alexandromys fortis | reverse complement strand
ATTACACAATATGCTGCAGCTTGTATTTCTGATTTAACAATGGCTCCCATATGGTCTATAAATTAGAATGAGTGAATTCCTGAATATTATTATTTCTAATTTCATCCAATCTTACTTATTCTCCTATTCTGTGTGTATGTATTTGGACCTGCTGGCCTGTGTGTACATGGTGGATGTGGGTGCATGTACCTGTGTGTGCGCACATGCGTGCATGCATGTAAGTGTGCACACATTCACATGTTTTTCACCTTGGTTTATACAAACTATTTCTTTTTTTGAGATTATAACATCTCAAAATTATAACACTTCTGTTTTTTCCTTCTAACTCTTCACATTGCTCCTTCTTCCTATCTTTCATGTTTGAGACAATCTCTATATGGTTTGCTTAGGCTACTGGTGAGCAAATCCCAGAGATTCCTCTGTCTCTGCCTCCGTAGTACTAAGCTTACAGGTATGTAATTCTGTGTCTGACTCTTCACAGGGGTGGTGATTCTCTGGCTTGTGCTACATGCACTTCACCAACTAAACCATCTCCACAGCCAGACCTTTCCAGTGTTTTTACATAGGGCCTAATTTCATATTTAGTGGCTGTGATGGTTGGAAAGGAAATGGCCCCCACAGTGAGTGGCACTATTAGTAGGCCTGGTTTTATTGGAGGAAGGTCTGACACCATGGGGTTGGACTTTGAGATCTCCTATGCTCAAGGTATACCCAGTGAGACAGACCACTACCTGTTGCCTGTAAGTCAAGTAGAAATTGCACCTCTGTCTTCAGTATCATGTGCTGTTTGCATACAAACATGTCACACCATGATGATAATGGACTGAACCTCTGAAAAAACACCTAAACTAAATGTTTTTCTTTTTTAAGAGATACCACAGTCATTGTGTCTCTTTTTAGCAGTAGAAACCCTAACTAAGACAGTAACTATACATGACAATTTATTCAGTCTTTCCTGTATTGATGACTGAACAGGTGCTTTAGGGATTTTGCTTCTGCAACTAAACACTTTATTAAAAATCATATATGAAGATCCCTGAAGACCATAGATAATGAGTATAGAAGACACAGAAGCAACTCAAGAAGACCAGAGATAGAAAACTCTTTCAGGAAATAGATACAATAGATACTCAGCCCAAAGAAATAGTTGTTCTTTGCCCTGAAAACTTGTGCACTTAAAAGAGCTGACACAAGTGATTATGATCACCATTATCTAAACCTTCTAATAAGCATCCCAAGATCAAGAATGCAATGATGTGCTTCCTCGGAGTCACTTTCAGGAGGACATTTTTTTCCCACTGAGAAACATTAAATATCATATTTCCCAAAAAAGTAGAATATCAGTCATGCACATTGTTCTCAAATAATTTTAGTCCATTAAATTCAAATCGAGAGCACAAACACTTTGGGATACTTCTTAGTCTATGAGATGCATATTTTAAAGTGAAACTATCAAGACATGTTATAAAGCTGTGGTTATTAGTCATTCAACTACCTGTCTAGTGTTATAAAACTACCCTCTTCTATTATTACTGTTTGTAATTTGTCTTCTGTTCCAATCTAAGTCACCAAAAGGGCATTTTACTATGGCATTAACCTTCACATTGCTAATGACAAGCTTATCTCTCCCTTAAATGAAATACTGTGTGAATTTCTAAAAATTTTAAAATTTTATTTGGTAATTTATAATAGTTGATGGGGTTTGTATTTATACATGTATGTGTGTGCTTGGTATGCATGTATGTAGGCACTTGTGTGTTTATTTCCGTTCAGGCCTGTAGAGTAAAATATACTGTGTGGCTCATTTAAAGCTCAATCTTGCTGCAACAGTACTTACATATTGTTTTGCTGGAATAGTCAATCTCAGTATAATCTCATTACCCAAGTAAAAATGAACAAGGAGTTGTGGTGTAAGTGCCTTATGGATGTGGGGGAAATGGTGGCATTTGAACTATGCCTTGGATGTATGCTGCCTAGGGTTCACTGGGATCTGAATTGGTAGCCCCTGCCTTCCAGGACCTGTAGCAGATGATGCTGATGTCTCTTGTTTCTGAAGGATAGGCCATCTGCCCGCTATGGATTCAGTTTCCCTTTAGTTCCGCTGTAGTTTTGAAGCTGGTTTGGGTCATTGGAAGCCCTGCCGGCACTCCTGTTAGAACACATACCCCAATCAGGAAGTTAAGGAGTTCCAGGAATTCCTACAGATTACCGTCTCATCTGACTAAGCTGGTCAGTTCTCCTTGATAGTTTCGGACATGTTGGAACTTGGCTGTCTGCACAGTGGCTTCTTGAAAACCAGACTTGGCATCTGAGCATGCATTCCTGTTCTCTGTTTCAGTTATTGAACAGACCCAGACATGGGAAATCAGATGGCATGCTGTATCGCTACTGGTTACCCATTCCCTCTCCTCATTTAGGATAAATCAGTCTGTAATGATCAGGAACACAGAGAAGAAAAAGGGTACAACACAGTATTTCTATTGTGATGCATTGCGTTTCCATAAGTAACATAAAGGGATATGACCACTCGATGCCCCTTTATTTCCTTTCTATCAGAAAAATAAATCCAGGTCAGGGATATAGCTCAATGGTAGAAGATTTGTCTAGAATGCTTGAGGCCATGTGTTCAATACCAGCACTGAGGAAAGAAACACTGAGTTTGGGAACAAAGATGAATAAATCTGATGTGAAGATAGTACACCAGTGAAAAGGAACTAGTGTTGACTAAGGTTTCTGTCCTGACCAGTTCCCACAATCGTTGAGTTTCAAAAAAATCACACAGAGGTCTACATTAGTTATAAACTGATTGGTCCATTAGCTCAGGCTTCTTATTAACTCTTATAACTTATATAGCCCATTATTAGCCCATTATTCTTATCTGTGTTAGTCATGTGGCTCAGCACCTTATTCAGCGAAGCAGTCACATCTTGCTTCTTCTGTGATCAAGTCAGGACTGCAGAGGAATGGGCCTCCTCCTTCTCAGAATTAATATGACCAATGGTGTCCATGTTACTCATTGATTGCTAAAACTAGATAACCTTGATTTTTATTTAACATTAACATAGCAAATTATAGTGCTCAGTGGAAATCTCACTCTTTGTATTAGGTATATTCAATATAAAGACAAAGTGAACCAAATTTGAATTCACACAAGGCCGAACATTTGGTTAAAAAAAGTCACTTCACCAGCCAGAAGTTTCAAAAGATCTAACCTGTCAGCACTGTGTAAAAAAAACCAGATGACTGAATTTTGTAAGATTTATTTAAAGACTTTCCCATAACACATCCGCAAATTTTGCCCAGGCCCCCAGGAACTAAATATTGAAATCCTTCATGCAAGAATTCTCTTAAAATTGTGCTCCATAGAAATGGAGACCTTCTATTCTATGGCTTGCACTCTCAAATCATTGCCTCTACTCACATCTTGCAGCACTTACACAAAAATGTTGTTGATGCCTGACAGAAAGAAGAGGTGCCAACTGAATGGTGAAGAATCTGGGGTCTGCCACTCAACTGTGCCACCACAAGAGAACCCCCATATCCAGCCCATGAAAGCCCCATCACCTACTGCTTAGTGTATCTTCTGACTACTTTGGTAATTTTGAGACAAAAGCAACTCACAGTAAAATGACGGAAGTAACTGAAAGACGATCATTTAGATGGACTCTTGTTTTCTTTATTTTGGTATTAATAATCACTCTTTACTAGCCATATGCGTTGGGGTAACATTTCATAAGAGAGGTATGTTGGTACAAAGTTCATCTAAACAATCATTTTCACTAGCTATGCATGTTGCTATAATCAAAGACATGAGTGGAAATATAAGGGGGTTAAACCATTTTCATTTATTTTATTCTGCAAATTGAACTGAAAATACACGAAAACCCCAGGAGGAAATATATTGAGGGGGAAATAAAGACATATGCAAAAGCCAGAAAAAAAAATCAGAGAATTGTTAGAACAACTAACTTATGAAGTCATGATTGTAACCACCTTTAGACCATGTTGAAATATTCAAAATGGAGTGTTTAAAGATTGTAAAGCTATGAGGTATTGATGTCATAACATATTGTACTCTGCAAAAATTACATGCAATGGTCTGGGGTGTTTTCTTAAAATTTCTACATATGTGACCAGAAAATAAGAATGGAAGAAAAGTTATTCCAAACTTGCATGGGAGTTGTTAAACATGCATATAAGTTTTGGTAACACTTTAGCCATGGGGTCAGCAGCTGGAGTAGGTATTCAGATATCTTATGCCTCAACCCTCGTCTCCCTGCCAGTCCTAGTGCAATGAACAAGTCATTACCTTGAGATAAAATTATACTCCTCATTTTGAGGGCTGTCTGCCATCTGACTATCTACACTCTGTAAGTAAGGTAACAGCTTCATTGTTAACGAAAAAATTCTTTTGTAAACTTAATCATTTAGATTCTCTTGGCCTTCCTTTCCCATAAAAAGGAGTGGGAAGGCATTACCTCTGAGGCTCTCACAGATTCATTTCTTACAACTTGTCTATGGAAATCCATTAGAAAGAAAAAAACTCCCTAAACTCTGTTTGCTAATGATAAGAATAAAAGATGATTGACAGGTTAAGACCAAAAGCCTTCTTCTTGTAAATGATGTACCATCCAGGTCATGAAAGCACAGATAATATAGTTTTAGAAAAATACTTCATCTAGTTTCCTGTTCTGAATTTCAGGTCTGAGTCTCTATCCGGTAACTAAGAATTAAGTTCTTGTACTCTGAATGTACATAACAAAGTGTGGTCCTTTATCCTCTTCAAGATCTGCTGCAAAGTTTCCCGAAGTGAACTATGACCATGCCTAAAAACAACCTTTGAAGTCTCCAGAAGTGCGGGGTTCCTCTGTAGATACCCCTCCCACCCACCCCCTCCGAAGGACTGAGCCAGCTGCCCATGACTGGGGCCCTGGCTGAGGAGGGGAAGTGCACTGCTGGCCACCCAGCCTTGGGGTCCTGGAGACAACTGGATGCAGCGGGGAGTCCAGTCAAGCAGGAACTTGTTTATTTGCTTACAACATGCAACTTATAAAGCAAAACCCCACAACTCCCAGAAGAAACAGAAGGGGGATTAGCCAATCACATCAGCTGTCACGTCCGCAGGAGCCATGGGTCCTACAGCCCCTCATGAGGATCCTGAGGGCATCAGGCACTTTATGTCATCCCACCCTATCTCTAACTCCAATCATCTTTTTGTAAATACATCAGATCCCCTCCCCCCTTGCTCCCCTTCAGTGTTATCTTGGCTGGGAGTATTCTTCACAAGCTTTGTGACATTCCCATTTTTGAATTCTGTACTCTTTTCTGACTGTTACTCTTTTAGCGTATCAGTCACGCTTTTGGCATAGTTCTTACGCTTTTGGGGCCAACTGTACCTTTTTCTGTGACTTTTTTGGGAGCTAACTTGGCTACTCCAGCCTCCTATATTCTTGATTTGGCCCACACAGAAGGAGGATGGGGCTCCACAATGACAATTCCACCAGTATTGTAGTATAAGTACAATAAGCCGAAGAACACTACCCAAAGATAGGCTTTGGGCTTGAAAATGCTTAAGACAATTTCGAGGTGGCTAGTTGAGATGGTCCAGTCTTCAGATTCCTTCATTTTCCTGAAAGACAAAAACAAATCCATGGCCCAACCTTAACTTTGGAAGATTCCTTTTATGACTCTGGTGAGAAAAATACCAGATTCAGAGTCATTTCATATTGTTGAAAATGAAAAAGTCAAATAAAAGAGGAGAAAAAATTAATAATGCTTCATAAAAATGAGAGTCTACCAAAGGGTGATGGAAGTTAATTGAAAAAGCTTCTGGGGCTGGAGAGATGGCTCAGAGGTTAAGAGCATTGCCTGCTCTTCCAAAGGTCCTGAGTTCAATTCCCAGCAACCACATGGTGGCTCACAACCATCTGTAGTGAGGTCTGGTGCCCTCTTCTGGCCTGCAAGCATACACACAGACAGAATATTGTATACGTAATAAATAAATAAATATTTTAAAAAAAAGCTTCTGGTTGGAACAATTAGAAGAAGAAAATAAAAATAGTGGCATTAAAACATGATTTAGCTGTCATGCTGGCTCCACAGCTTCAGAATGGCTATTCTAATTGTGTAGAAGGTCATTGAGATGTGTAGACTTTGGATGTGGTTCAGTTCTCTGCTTTTTTTTATTTACAAGTTTTTTATAATAAAATTTATGAAAATAAAAATATGATTTGGCAGGAAGATATTTTCCCCAAGTCGTTTTTCAGCCACTTTCACTGATCCAAAAGCAAAGGGATCATGGGACATGTCCAAGTGAAGAGCAAAATCTGAGCATTTTTTCTATAGTGTTCACTCTGTTTTAGATTTCAGGACCTTCTTTCATCTGTGGAAAGGATTTGGAAAATAATATTCAAGGTTAACTCAGATTGAACTTGCTACTGAACAGATATACTCAAAGGCCCACAAAGTCAGATTTACTTGACACAAAATTAAGGTCATGTGACACTTGTACATTTGGTTTTGAATTAATAAGTTCATGCCTGGTATACCTGTCACATGGTAAACTTCTTACATCTGTCTACTTCCTTTCAACTCTATTTTATACACTCATGATCTGATTAAATAAAATCCTCTCACTGTTATTATATCATGCCTATGTGGTTTCCACACTAGTTACAACAATAGTTTTCATGTAGCTGAGAACTGTAAGGGTTCTAAGAACCAGACACACACACACACACACACACACACACACACCATGCAATTATATTTTGTATATAAAACTTCAACACAAGATTGCTGATTTCTTGAAAAATAGTTTTCTAATGACTATTTTTATTTGTTCTCAAATAAGAATGAGCTGATAAACTGGATTCAAAGCCAGAATTCCTGAGTTCAGCCACAAGAATTCTTATACAGCATGTTTATTTGTTAAGTATGATATGGGTCTTTTTCAGATAATTATTTGCAAAAGTAGAGAACAATTTATGGGATGATCAACAAAATGGCATTCAACTTATAAGTTGGCCAAATCAATCCCTGAAGTCTTTGAAGTGTTGCCTTCTCAATGTTGGCTGCTGAGACATTTGGCTCATGCTCAGCATTGGCCAATTTCTTCACCTCCATCTGACATACATTATCCGTTCTTTACAACTTACTTTATCCTCTCCTTCCTTAAGACATGGCTCAAATTCCCCCTTTCCCCCTTCATTTTACTGTCTCTATCTTATTTAGCTTGCAGTAACAAAAGTAACAAAACACAAGCTGATATATTTCTGGGTAATGACTATGATTTCTTAGCTTCAAATGTCATCAGTTCATCTTCTTATATTTTGTCTGTGCTGAGTATAATCTAATCTAATCTGGTCAAATCCAATCTAATCTAATGTAATCTTCCCTACCCAGTTTTCGGTAAATTCCTGCTGAGTCTGTTAACCAAATCTGGACTAAGCCAATAGGGCATGGATATAATCCAGACCCAAAGAGGCATGAAGGGGCAATACAGAGATCACAGGCCAGCTAAACTGTTTCTCTCACATGGCACTATGATAGGACAGAGATGTAAAACTCAAATGGAAACAACTACAGAACTCAGGAATTCTAGAAGAAACACATGTGGGTAAAAGGAAAGAACTGTGTTTGCCTTTGGACTGACAGCCCACTTCCAAGAAGCTGGTAGTTCAGACACTTTGGGGTTTTACCTGAAGTGTAATGATAGAGAGATAGAACCAGACAGTTCCTTAAATATTTCTAGTTCCTAGGAACAACATAAGATAGCCCAAAGGAATAACCAAGAGCCATACTTTTCTACGCTCAATCCACAGAATATCTTTGACCTTACCTTTAGCTTTCTACTATCCTTTTCATCCTTAGTACTCTATGGTCCTCAAGTCACTACAGAAAGGGGGAGAAGGGAATATGAACAACCCTGTGCTTGGTTGATATTAGCATTTACTGTCAAAATAAATGTTTATGTCTTCCATTTGTGCACTGTGTAGAGTTATTGATTAATCAAAAGCCCATTGAGTGTTACTCAACAATGTTTTATATATTTTTAATGTGGTACAGTGCATCTTCATATAAGAAAAGAAGATGCATTATTTCCTTCTCTTATACATTTCTTTAAGTATGATTTAAATCTTTAAATTCTGACTAGCTATCTTGTCAGGATATTTTATGAGTCATCTAATTTTATTCGATGATATTTTCTTTATTGTGCTTTGATGTCTATGAACCATTGGCCTTCCCTGTCTATAGTTTCTCTATCCTTGAAGTCAACTAACCAGATATCATGAACAGAAACATTAAAGTGTGGAATATATACATATTAGAGTACTACTCAGCAGTAAAAAACAATGACATCGTGAATTTTGCATGCAAATGGATGGAAATAGAAAACACTATTCTGAGTGAAGTAACCCAGACCCAAAAAGATGAACATGGGATGTACTCACTCATAATTGGTTTCTAGCCATAAATAAAGGACATTGAGCATATAATTTGTGATCCTAGAGAAGCTAAATAAGAAGGTGAACCAAAGAAAAACCATATAGTCATCTGCCTGGATATGAACCTTCATTTGGCTATGGATGGAGATAGATACAGATACCCACATTGGAGCACCGGACTGAGCTCCTAAGGTCCTAATGAGGAGCAGAAGGAGGGAGAACATGAGCAAGGAAGTCAGGACCGCGAGGGGTGCACCCACCCACTGTGACAGTGGGGTTGATCTATTGGGAGCTCACCAAGGCCAGCTGGACTGGGACTGAATAAGCATGGGATAAAACCGGACTCTCTGAACATGGCGGACAATGAGGGCTGATGAGAAGCCAAGGACAATGGCAATGGGTTTTTGATCCTACTGCACGTATTGGCTTTGTGGGAGCCTAGGCAGTTTGGATGCTCACCTTCCTAGACCTGGATGGAGGGGGGAGGACCTTGGACTTCCCACAGGACAGGGAATCTGGACTGCTCTTCAGACGAGAGGGAGGGGGAATGGAGTGGGGAGGGGAAGAGGAGTGGGGAGAGGGGGAGAGGAGTAGGGGAAGAGGTAGAGGAGTGGGGAAAGGGGGAGAGGAATGGGAGGAGGAGGAGGGAAATGGGAGGCGGGGAGGAGGCAGACATTTTTTCAACAAAATAATAAATAAAAATAAAAAGAAAAAAAGCATAGTTAGAAGTGAAAAAAATTTGTAGGGAGCATATACAGACTTTTCTAGTTCTTATTCCTAAGGCAATAATAATAAAGCGACTACGTACACAGTGTTTACAGCGGGAGGCATTATAAATAATCTATGGGAGGACATCGCTAAGTTTTATGCAAATTCCATGTCATTTGATCATTTGTTGGATCTGGTACCCATGAAGGGTTCTGAAACCTCCCCTATCCATGTAGTGAGGGCAAATAGTGTGTGTTTCCTTATCTGCAAGTGGAAACATAGTAAGGAAAAATAGAGAAGCTACTGTGTTATTAAATATGCTGTTTTCTGATAGTCTTAATCTTTGCTACCCTTTCTTAATCTTTATTCCTTGTTGATTATCACTCTCTTTGTTATCTTTAAGCTCTCAGAGAGAAATTAAGTAATTATATAAAATATACGAGTGCTACATAGTGAAAGTTTTTCAACAAACAAGATACATATGCACCCACCAGACAATTTTTTTTATTGAGCTCTGCATTTTTCTCTGCTCACCTTCCTGCCTCTCCCCTCCCTATTTCAACCCTCCCACAAGGTCCCCTTGCTCCCAATTTACTCAGGAGACCTTGTCTTTTTCTTTCTACTTTCCATGTAGATTAGATCGATATAAGTCTCTCTTAGTGTCCTCATTGTTGTCTAAGTTCTCTGGGATTGTGGTTTGTAGGCTGGTTTTCTTTGATTTAAGTTTAATTTTTTTTTGTTTTTATTTTTTTCGAGACAGGGTTTCTCTGTAGCTTTGGTGCCTGTCCCAGAACTAGCTCTTGTAGACCAGGCTGGCCTCGAACTTCCAGAGATCCGCCTGCCTCTGCCTCCCGAGTGCTGGGATTAAAGGCGTGAGCCACCACCGCCTGGTCTTAAATTTAATTTTTATAGAAATTAAAGGACATTAAACAAAAGCGAATTGGTAGAAAAATTTTGTTTAGGGCAGTTATATTTCATGGGTTTATTTACATGTTAATATTTATGAACAAAAATCTCAAGATAATATTTTTTATAGTTTCTGAGAACATTCTGAGTTTGAACTTGAACTATATGTTTATATTCATTCATTTATATCTATTGAGCTCATATCTCTATTACATAAAAAATGGAAAGTTCTTACCCTGGTCACTGCAAGGGTAGACTAGAAATCAGTTGACAAATAATCACCATTGTAACATTTTCAAATAATTTCCAGGGTTGAAAAAAAAAGCTAAAAGTAGACGATGAAATAAATAGAAGACAATGGAAGAGATAAAATGCTAGCAGAGCTATAGGAAAGGTATCTTTGAAGACGTGTGCTTGATCCAAACCTGAAATGTAGAAAGAAGCTACATGGCTTACAAGTGTGGCTAAATGCTAGAATATAAGCAGCAATCTGGGTTTGATTAAAAGCACCACATTAAGGCAAGCAAAAGAAAAAAGATAAATATTTTAAAATGAAGAATAAAAGGAGAGAAGACTAAAAAAGGAATCAGGAATGTGAAAATGTAAGGGAACCATCCTAAGCTGATTATGACAGTCAGGTGAAAAGGCTGACCAATTGTGAAAGAGAATCAGCAGGCTTCCAGCAAACCAGGCCTCCGTAGATGGAGGGCATCACCAGGGCCTGTGTAATCTGAAGCAACTGCAATATGCAAAGGGATCTGGCTATAGTCTAAGGTCATGAA
The DNA here is from genome assembly GCF_014885135.2 of Alexandromys fortis. NCBI lineage: Eukaryota > Metazoa > Chordata > Mammalia > Rodentia > Cricetidae > Alexandromys > Alexandromys fortis. The sequence continues at coordinate 12,779,959 of NW_026067900.1, read as the reverse complement.
GCCAAAGGCAGACATTAGGCATGTGAATAACATCATCTAATGGTGGACCACTTAAAGAACCATCTGGCTTGGCTGTAGTGAGTGGATTGGATTAATCTTCCTAAATCTTGATTTTCCTTATCTTTGTTTAACTACATCATAAGTCCAACAACAGACTGTGAAAGGGCTAGCCTGTCACAAGGCACGATGGTTTAAAGGAATCTGTTTCTTTTGGAGAGTATTCAAGACCATAAAATGTTTAAATATTGACACATTGCCCACAGAAGATTGGGCAATAGGATTGTCAAGAGGATTCTAAAGTGCGTATCGGGAACGAAATGTTCTTTTCTCTATAGTATGCAGAATAATAAAAGTATAATAGTCTCTGTCTCTCTCACTCACTTTTATTGTTAGTAGATTGTTTAAATCGTACCTTTTGTTATAGCTGTTGTAAAAAAATTAACACATCTTTCTCTTGAGCTTCAGTCAACTATGTTACACAGAGGCAACCACAACAGACGTACTGTAAATTCTATTTTGCTTATTTTAATTTTCTCCTTTGATTACCTTTCACTTAATTATTTTACTATCTCTCTCTCTCTCTCTCTCTCTCTCTCTCTCTCTCTCTCTCTCGTGTGTTGGATACACTTGAGTGTGCAGGTACATGCATCTGTGTTCATGCATGCAGAGACCAGAGCAGAGCATAAAGTGTCTTCCAATATTACCATTTTATTGCCTTGAGACAGGTCTCTCACTGAACCTGAAGCCTGCAGTTTTAGATAAACTAGGATGGTCAGGGAAGTTTTGGAATTCTCCAGTCTTCATCCCACACCTACAGTGCTGGGGTTATTCACACACACAACCCTGCCTGGCTTTTTTACACAGGTGCCTGAGTTTTAAACTCAGGTTCTTATACTTATAGAGGAAGTGATTTTATCCATTGTATTATCTCATTCCTTTAGCTCCTTCCTTTTTCCATTTTTTAATTTTTATTTAATTATTTTTGTACAGATTCCTTTTTTATTGTTTTATTGATCTATATATTTTTCTCCTCTCTGATCCCTACCTACTCTCTCCCTTTCTACACTCTCCCATGATCCCCATGCTCCCAATTTACTCTGGAGATGTTTTCTGCTTCCCATGTAGATTAGATTCATGTATATATCTCTTAGGTATTCTTTGTTGTCTAGGTTCTCTAGGATTGCCAATTGCAGGCTAAAAGCCACTTATGAGTGAGTACATATTATATTTGTCTTTCGGGGTTACCTCACTCAATATGACGTTTTCTAGAGCCATTCATTTCCCTGCAAATATCAAAATGTCATTATTTTCTAGGCTGTGTACCACTCCATTGTATAAATGTACCACATCTTCTTTATCCATTCTTCAGTCAAAGGGCATTTAGCTTGTTTCCAGGTTCTGGCTATGACAAACAAAGCTGCTATGAACATAGTTGAGCACATGTTCTTGTGGGGTACAATTGAGCATCCTTTGGGTATATACCCAAAAGTGGTATTGCTGGATCTTGAGGTAAGTTGTTTTCTAATTTTCTGAGAAATCACCATACTGATATGCAAAGTGGCTGTACCAGTTCGCACTCCCACCAGCAATGGAGGAGTGTTCCCTCTACTCTACATCCTCTCCAGCATAAACTGTCATCAGTTGTTTGTTGTTGTTTATTTGTTTTTTTTTTTTAATCTTGGCCGTTCTTACAGGTGCAAGAAGGAATCTCAGAGTTGTAGAGTTGTTTTGATTTGCATTTCTCTGATGGCTAAGGATGCTGAGCAATTCCTTACAGCCATTTTACATTCTTCTGTTAAGAGTTCTCTGTTTAGGTCTGTACCCCATTTTTTATTGGATTTTTTTTTTGTTCTTTTGGTGATCAATTTTTTGAGTTCTTTGTATATTTTGGAGATCAATCCTCTGGGGTTAGTGAAGATCTTTTCCCATTTTGTGTGTGGGGCCTCCTCTAGGTGATGCCCTCCTGTATCAATCACTAATAAAAAAAAATGCCTTACAGATTTTCATACAGGCCACTTGGGTGGAGACAGTTTCTCAATCGAAGTTCCCTCTTTTCAGATGACCATAGCAAAAACTAGTAACCTCACATATCAACTGGTATTATCATTGAGCATCACAGTAACTATAGTAGCATAAACTGAGGCTATCTCCCTAAACTGTAGATGTTCCCTGACCTCAGGGTTCTGGGAAGCTCAGTTTTAAACAACAGCTTCTCTTTCACAATGGCACCTGGCCACCACCTGCTGATTCATACAGAGTGGGAAATGGGATTTTTCTTCATTGCTGACCAGTCTGCTGGAGGAGTCATTGTTTAATCAATACTGTAATGGATTCGATGCTTGTGAGTGTTGTGCTCTGGTCCTGAGGCTGTACTTATTCATCTTTCATCAGCGTTATCTTGGACAGCTGTTGTTTTTCTCTCCCTCACCAGAAAACTGCAGCCACGTTTATATGCTGCCTATTTCTCTTACATCGCCCCGTTTATTATTATGTTTTCCTGCTCTTCACTGTTAATGTGGATCTATCTGGGAAACGTCTCTTTTGTTCATCTGTTTAGGATAAAGTTTACCTTTTCTTATTCTGACTCTGGCTTACAGAGGGGCATTTTACCCAGAAGTCTTTGTTGGCTCTCCTTTGTTCTTGTGAATTTTCTTCTCATGTAAATCTTAAACTGTACTTCATCTTCTAATATCCAACATTTCTAATGTAAATATTGTTCCATATGAATGTAAATGTAATACTTTTGTATATATTTGCAGATCACATTATGACAGATATTTGTTGTTATAATAAAAATATATTCATCAGTGTACACTATTGTCAGAAGCTGGGGAAATTTGACTTAGCTTAAGTTTTTCAATTCTTTTTAGGCTTAATTAAGATTAATAACTTCCTTTTTATTAATTTATTAGAATTAAAAAAACACCAATTCAAGTTCCCACTCTCTCCCTTCTTCCCTCCCATTCCCTCCAAACACCCTCCCACCCCACCCCCATCTAATCCTCAGTAAGGTACACTGCTTTGTCGAACGTCCACAACTATGTAGGTACTATATAACTTAAATATAATGAAAGCAATATACAGCAAGCAAATAGTCAACATCAAATTAAATGGAGAAAAATGCAAAGCAATCCCACTAAAATCAGAAACAAGACAAGGCTATTTCCTCTTTCCATAACTATTCAATCTAGTACTTAAAGTTCTAGTTACAGCAGTTAGGCAACTAAAGTATATAAGGGTGATACAAGTTGGAAATGAAGAAGTCAGAGTATCATTATTCACAGATGACATGATAGTATACAAAAGCAAGCCCAAAAATTCTTCAAGGGAACTCCTATAGCTGATAAAACTTTTAGTGAAGTGGCTGGATACAAAAATAACTTCAAAAAAGTCAGTAACTTTCCTATATACAAATGATAATTGGACTGAGAAAGATATCAGGGAAACAACAGTCTTCACAATAGCTATAGATGATATAAAATATCTTGGTATAACTCTAACCAAGCAAGTGAAAGAACTGTATAGCAAGAACTTCGAGTCTTTGAAGAAAGAAATTTAAGAAGACATCATAAAGTGGGAAGATCTCTCATGCTCATGAATTGGTAGGATTAACATAGTAAAAATGGCCATCTCACCAAAAGCAATCTACAGATTCAATGCAATTCCAGTTAAAATTCCAACATGATTCTTTTGTTTATTATTAATGTGTTCATTTATTTTATATCCCAACTGCAGTTTTTCCTCCCTCCTTTTACCTTTACAGACATTGAAAAAGCAATACTCAACTTCATATGGTAAAACAAACAAACAAACAAAAAAACCTCAGGATAACTAAAACAATCCTCTTTACTTAACCCATTTCTATTAATCTATGTATTGCCAAACAGCCTGTGGCTTTACCTGTTCTCTAGCATGTCTTGCTTCTTGGGTGAATGGCTCGTGTCTTTCCGTGACTCTGCCCTTCTTCCTCTCTGTTCTTTCAGTTTGGCTTTCCTGCCTAGCCTTATTCTGCCTTGCTATAAGTCAAATAAGCTTTATTGTCAAATAATGGGAATAATATATATATTTATAGGATTCAGAAAGACTATCCAAGCTCAATCAAATTGAAGAGCCAGACATGATTCCATACACCTATGGACACCTTTCAACAAAGAAGTTAATTGTCTTCTTAACTCTCAATTCTAGGGTTTGTTTTTATTTCAGCAAGTTGAGCAAAAAAAAGTAAAATGATTTCACTCATTTGTGAACACTGCCTTTGCTCTTTGCAATGTCCAATCACTTAGAACTACACTCTACTTACTTTACCTTCCCCCCCCTACTGGTTCCTTGATAAACGAATTCCTGATAAACTCTTCACATTGAATCTGAAATGCTAAAGCCTTTGTCATGAATGCCCCAGTGCCTCCTTTGCTTCCAATGCAAATTTTACTTTTCTCAAAGTTCTGCAACGCATTTAGTTGAACCTTTTCTTCACAATTCTCACCATTTCATTCTGAAGTATTTCACAGTCGATGTTAAATATGATTCTCAGAAATTCCTGTTGGGATATCAGAATTTTTCTTTTATTCCTGCTCTCCTGTCTTCTGTTCCATATCAAAACAGATTGAATGATCTTTCTTTTATCACTGTAATTTCGCTTCTCTGTTTAGGTGTGACAGAGCCTTGAGTTCTATATCTAGATAATAGTGATCAAATAAATTTATTTCTATCTGCAAATCTTGCGGAAAACAGAATCCCTACCAAACTCCAGATTTATATGGAACCTTCAGGAAGAAAGTCTATGTAGCTCATCACTCTATATTTGTAACAGGTATTAAGATTTGGGTAACTTGGGAAATTCTAGTTGGCAAATTTTTTCTGTAAATGACCACAGAGCAAACAGTATTGGCATCAGTTTCTGTTGTCCAGCTCTGATGACATATGGGTCATATGGCAGCCACGGATGATATCTGATCATGACCATGTTTCAATACGAATTGCACTTAGAGTGGCTGAGCCCTATTTCACATATCAAGACTAATTTATTGATTTCTGGTTTGAGGGCCTACAGATTCCATGTATAAATTATCTCTAATTTTTTGGCAATCAATATCTCAGTTTTGTAGAAAGAAAAAAATGAAGTTAAACATATGATTGTGGAACCAATTAGCTGGAAGTAGATGCTGAGTGTTTGGTGCATGTATTAAGCAGATTACATAGAACATATAAGATGTGAAAATCTGAAATTTTATTAGTGAATTCTACAGTTATACAGGGAATGTTACATATATTACAAATTTGTAAAGTAAAAGGTCTAAACCAATATTAATTTATGTTGAGATTTATTTCAATCAGTCCACCCTCCTCAGCTATTTATTCAGTTTTGATTTATGGTTGTGAATTCAGCTAATTAAAACTCTTCAGATAATAATTTCCTTAAAATGCCAAGCATTGAGGTCATTTATTCAACCCTGACTCAGTTTACTGAGCATAACTATATTTAAACTCGGAGTGATTAAAAGTTTTTAAAATATGTTTCATTTCAATTACATTTACATTTGACTATTTTGCTAATGATAAATATAAAAGGAAATGTTTGCCTTTAACAATGACCTTATATGCTTTGATTTGATATTGCCCTTGTTAATCAAATAGGAACGCCAACATACTGTGGCTTGGAAGATCCCTGTGTTTGCTGGCACCACTGGACATGGCGCCAGATTGCCTTAGTTTTTAAGGTCCTTGAGCGTCACTGTGTGATTCATTTCCAGATGGAAATGTGCTGAAAACTACAGTTCTGAGATGAAGCAATAATGGAGAATGCTCATCTAAATTTGGGGAAGGTCATAACATCTGGACTGAAATGAAACCACAGGAGAACGAGGTCACATACCACAAAGTACGGTTACAGCAATCTAAGTGATTATTGGCCTCTATCAACATCTCACCTTCGACTTGGACTTACCAGGAGCGAAGTATTTGTTTTTATGAAACTGACAAATAACAAGAACATGTGAGCAAATTCACTTTTTCAGTACAGAAAATTTAATACTTCAAATGTCAAACCATTACAAAATGCAAACAAACATTTTCCTCTGAAGAAATAGCAACCCAGATTGCTTCACACATGCCTAGTTCCTAAAGGTCACTTTGTATATCGCATGCATATGAAGAAAAGCATTTGAAAGAATTAAATTGTGACACGATACCTGGAAAAGCAGCACACCTAGAAACCTGTGCACATTTTACTTATATTATAATTATTTGTATAAATTCATTTTTCCAAATCAAAATAATTGTGCCAATTTGACTTTGTGAATAATCTATTATTACCTACATGATTTCTTACAACGTGAACATAGTATATTCTCAAACTTTTTATTAAAATGAATTTAAATCTCAAAGTGGCTTGTGCCATTGACTCCCCTGAAGTTGTGTTCCTACTTGCTTGAATTCATCATATTAATCCTTAATGATGTCACTCTTCTCATTATTACAAACCTCAAGACCTTAAGGCAGTGTTTACAATCAGCAGAGCCCTAACAAGCACACACAGTTGCTTCTGCAAGGTCCGCCATGTGTTGCCAGCGATCTCAACACTGCCTGTGAATCCAATTCACTCACTGTGGCTACTGTGATCCAAAATAACTACACCTTCACCACTAAATACTACCCCCAACTTTATCTGGGGTTCTAATTCTCACTGTGAAGTAGAATGTGGTGTCCCATGGAGTAAGTTATCTAAAGATATCGTCTTTGAGACAGACAGTGAGAATGTAGCCTCATGAAGTTCCCCGAATAAAGCATGCTAGAACTGATTAGCATGCAGTTACTAGCCTACTTATAAAACTGCGCTCTTTTCATTTTCAGAAACAAAGGCAAACTTTCTTTTTTTAATTTTTTTTATTGAAAAAAAATTTCCTCCTCCTCCCGGCCTCCCATTTCCCTCCCTCTCCAGTCCAAAGAGCAGTCAGGGTTCCCTGCCCTGTGGAAAGTCCAAGGTCCTCCCTCCTCCATCCAGGTCTAGGACGGTGGGCCTCCAAACTGGCTAGGCTCCCACAAAGCCAGAACATGAAGTAGGATCAAAACCCAGTGCCATTGTCCATGGCTTTTCATCAGCCCTCATTGTCCGCCATGTTCAGAGAGTCCGGTTTTGTCCCATGCTTTTTCAGTCACAGTCTAGCTGGCCTTGGTGAGCTCCCAATAGATCAGCCTCACTGTCTCAGTGCGTGGGTACGCCCCTCGTGGTACTGACTTCCTTGCTCATGTTCTCCCGCCTTCTGCTCCTCATTGGTGAAACTGTGACATCAACACATTTTAATTTGTCCTCTTGAGGTCAGAAATACTTTAAAAAGTAGTAAATGCAATTCTTTGGATGATTTGCCTGACTCTTGCTATTTGATTTGTCTTCTTGCTAATATTTTTGAATGATTAAACTATAGAAAATGTACTCAGGAGTTTCTCAGTGTGCTGTTGAATGCTTGAGTTTATCATATTTTAGTCAATAATTTGAGGTGATATTTATCTTCCTAACTGGAGTACAATTGAAAAATCACACAGTGTACACACACACACACATAAACTATTTAAAGTCTGATATCCATAGTTACTTTTTTAAAATTTGTTTTATCTATCTTTTGTTTGCATGCCGATATCTAAATAGAAACCCATGAATATTCATAGTTAAGATGTAACAGTTATAAGTTTAAGTATAAACACTATTGTATCGAAAAATTCTATTTAATGAGAAATATGCATAATGTCTATGAATCTTCCACAAGTCATTGGGAAGATCAATCTATGATAACATTTAAAAAGTGGTTCTGTAGATAGAATATCTGTCAGTTTTTGACCATTGTGGTGAAATACAAGAGATAATCTATAAGGAAGAAAAATTTATTTTGGCTCATAATGTCATAGATTCTGGGCATGGTCACGTGATTTGATTGCATTTAAGATGTGGGAAGGTCTAAGTTAAGTTATGCCAAAGCATGTAGTAGAGTAAAACTACTCACCTTGTGACAGCCAGAAAGCAAACAGTAAGAGATGAAATGGTTACAGTCCTAACATACCCTTTAGTATCATCAGTTTCCTCTTTCTCTGTGCAAACATCATTTCCTGAGGTATTCACCATTCTTCACAAATACTACTAGGTGGGGAAAAAGGGCTTCAACACACAGACTTTCAAATGTAAACTGCAGTGATGCCCGTCCCCCATCCTCCTCCTCAGAATTACCTCTGTTATAAGGTGTCCTATGGAAAGCCCCAAACTACTCCTGCTATTTCCAAGGCTCTTCTTGGCTCTCTATGAAATGATGATAAGGCCCTGTTGCTGAAGACAACACCTGTATCTCATTGAACATGGAGAACTGAAGCTGCTGCGTAACTAGAGCCTTTACCCTACTGACTAGTGTCCATGGTACTGCAAGGTACTCTATATGACACCAAAGGAGAAAGGTAAACCCCAACCCAGCTATAAACTCTCTGATACACAATGGTGGCCTGCCTGCAGGAAACACTGGTGCAACAATGGAACAGACTTCTAGATGACTGACTTTAAAGATCACTCCTTAAGATGGAACCCATGCTTGACAATGTTCATGTGGCCAGTCACATGAGACTAGGTAGAACATGGGCCTAGGAGAAAACCAAGTACTACTGTTCTGCTAAAGGAAAATAGCACCAAACGTCAATTCATTTTGATTCAATGACATTTTGCTACCCATCATCAAAGAAGCTTCCTCCTGCAGTAATTGGGAGTTAATAAAAGACGTACAAATAAACAATGTGCAGAGAGTGAGAGACCTTGGAGCACTCAGTCATAAATGGGACGTCTTTATTAAATCCCTTCTCTCAGGGCTCAAAGAGCTATACAGAAGAGGAAGCAGAAAGACTGTAAGAGCCAGGGGGATGGAAGACTGTCTTCCAGATACAACAGGACCTTTGCACATATGAACTCAGAGACTGTGACAGCATGCATAGGTCCTGCACTAACTGAATCCAGATGGTTCCAGTGCTGACATGAGGAAGTAAATGGAACAGCAGTTCTCATCCCCAAACAAGAAGCTATTTCCAATTAACAACCACTGGCACAGGAAAAGTTAATTTCTCCAAAGGAATCTCAATGAGTATACAAACCACACTTAAGAGCAAGCTCCATGCCCAGCAGTAGATGGTCAATACAAAACCAACTCAAAGATATTTTTGCAGCTTTTTTTTTTTTTGGTCTCATATGGCTTCGTTTGAGCGCCTTCCCCCAAAATTGTGAAGTATAATATAAAAGCAAAATATTAGGCTTTATACTTTTGAGTTCTTATTGTTTTTGTTGGTGTGTATATATGCATTTCCCATGCTTTTTCTTAGTTTTTTTGTTTAGTTGTTTGTTCTTTTTTTAAAATTCTTGTGTGTTTTTCTGTTTTATTTGTCTGCTTTCTTAAGAGAAAGAAAGAAAGAAGGCAAGGAGTTAGAAGGATAAGGAAGTGGGGGTGAGCTGAGAAAAAAAGAGGTAGGGGAAACCATGATCAAAATACATTGCATGAAAATGACTTTACTTTCAATAAAAATAAAATAAAATAAACTAGAATATATTTTTTTTAATTTTTGAGAATCCCATACATGTACACAATAAGGTATGGTCATAACTACCTCCCACTTCCCCGTACAACTTTCCCGTTGCCCTACCATCATGCCCTGCTCCAAATTTCATGTGTTTACTTTTTAAATGATTTATTGAGTTAGTATGGCCCATTTTGTGCATGAGTGTGAGGCCATTTACTGAAGCATGGAGAATCTAATGGCCGTGTCCTTAGTAAAGAGTGATATTCTCTTCCCCAGTAACTACCCACTTCTTATAACACCTCATGATGCGGTGCCTGGAGATCATCCACCTTATCTACACTGAGATTTTGGTTACCTTAATCCTATGTCAGGTAACCTGAGCCACTAGGTTCATGAGTAGACTAGAAACTATTAAAAACAGTTTGATATTCAAAAGTTTCCTACATTTATGCAGCGCACCGCGCCCCTGTGTCCACACTCTGTGTGCTGGCACCCAGTTCGCGAGCTTCTGGCAAGGGGGCTGGAGGTTAAAATACACAGACACACACAGACAGAGAGACAGCGACACGGGTCATCCTTGAATTCCCCAAGAATGCCCCCTTTATTGCGTTCAGGGCAGATTATATAGAGATAGCCACACCCCAGCCAAACCCACCAGAAACCATTCTCCTGCCATCAAGAACTCCTGAAGGTCTCGTGCCCAGAGCATCTGTAGGCACTCAGATCAGGGGAAAACAAGAAATTCAGGATCTCACTGCTCCCAACACATTTATATGATATATGTGGATCATATCCATCCAGCTAGCCTGGAGTCCACCCATCTTCATCTCAATTTCGAGTTCTCTTTAAATTGTCATTAATAACTTCCTAAATCTCATAGAAACTTTTGTATTACTGATTCATTGACTAACTTAACTATACGCAATGATCTGGTTGGAGTCTGAATTGGTTTTTCTAACTGAGAGGACTGAACAATGATTTCACAATTATTTCCTTCCTCCCTCCTTTCTTCCTCCCTTCCTTTTTTCTTTTTTTCCTTTCAAAACAAAAGAACTACTTTTTGTTGGAGCCTATAAGAAAAATCTGTGCTATCTTTAGACTACAGATTTGTTTTATGTTGATTTATAATGGTATTTTGTCTTCCCATTGTCCTAGAATGTGTTCACTATTTTTTTATATTTTACATAAATGTCCTATAGAATGATGAATGTTAATAGGTACATTAAGGTTAATTTAAATTATTGACCACATTTTAGTGAATACTATATGTGGCTAATGATGTTCAGAAAACAAAATTAATTTACAATTTCCTAACACTTTATACATCATACTTCCAAATGTTATAAAAGCTGAAGTTATTTTCTAGACTTAAGAAGACTAATTAGCAAAACAATGAGAAAAAACTGGAATAAACAAGTATGTTTTGCCAAGGAGACTTCAAATTAAGGCTGTCAACCATGCACAGGCATGCAGGATCAAATTTCCACTGGTGTAAGTGACAGATTCTCTAGGGCAGAACCATGCAACAATTTGCAAAATCAAGCTGAGTACACTTCAGAGATTGAATCTTTGGTCTGCTGCTTTCGACAGGTTTAGGTTTGTTCTCAGGCAATTTTAAATAACAACTTCAGTTTTGTCAGACTTAACATGTGTTAAATATTAAAAAATGTATTTCTTGTCTTTAAATGGGAATAAACCGGGGAGGAATTAGCTAGGAGCTAGGGGAAAAGGGGGGGGAGGGGGGAGAAACCATAAATAACACCAAAGATGTTTAGAAACAATCACAGCAAAACCTATTATTTTATATTTACTCAAAATATATATTAACACTAACATTAAATATTACTTTTATGTATTGATGTATATTAAGTGGAGTTATTTCACATGGGGTGATAATGCTTTCCACAGGAGCCATAGACTAACAAAAACCCTAGTGCCAGAACAGGGACACCTACCTCTCTTTTGAGTTGTAAATCAGTCAGTCCAAAAGACCCTGGAAACAATAAAGGTTGAGTTGTAAATCAGTGCGTCCAAAAGACTCCTAAAACAATAAAGGTTATTGCTATCGCCCTTGGTGATTTTACATAACTTGAAAGAGACACTGCATTTCTGAAGACTTTGCATACTTTAGTCCCAGGGCTTGGATGAATCAAGCTAGTACTGACCTAGAAGTCAGCTTCCTAAAGAATAATTCTCATAGTATGAGAAGGTGCTATGCAAAGAAGTGATTAGGTTATCACAATATCACAAGTAATGTAATAGTGGCACTTAAGTTTTAGGGGTAACCAACACCTCTCTAGTTGGATATAAGGCCTGATCAACAGGACGGAATTTATACCTCATATTGTAAATCTATCCCACTATACATGGTGAATAGGTCATAGATCACAGAGAACCTGCATACTGACATTTTGTTAAATTAATACAACTTCCAAATGTAATATATGGATATATTATGTGTATATGTATGCACTTTTGTGTGTATGTATGTGTGTTTGTATGTAACAATACAAAGTATAGATTCATTGTAGATGAGAGAGGAGATGTAAGGGGAAGAGGACAGGGTAGAAATGATATAAATATAGTGTAATTATGTATTGAACTCTCAAAAATTTAAAAAGAGATCTGCATATATTTGAACCAAAAATATTGAGAGGAATCCTTAACCGAGGACTCATAGGTCCTCTTTTGCTCACTCAGTTTTTCTCCTTCTATTGATCTTTTACTGGAAAGCTTATGATTCCATGAAATGGAACAGAGAACATTCTTACATTCTTTTAAAATTAAAGGAGGGAGAATTTCCAGGAAATACTATCCAATTTAAATTATTTTGATTCTGAACAGAAGTGACACTTCTGTTCATGGTGACAAATTTCAGTGTGATTTTTTTTGCCTAAAGCAAAATAAGTCTATAAATAAATATTTTCAGTTAGTATCTTCATAATTACTGCATATTTGTGTGTATATGTGCATATTTGAGGATGACAAGCATTGTGCTTTCAATACAACATAAGACTCTTTACAGCTTTGTTAGGTGTCAATATACTTGTAGACAAGTTAAAAATTTGCAGAGTAAAAAAAATAAATATAGAGAAAAATGAAGATATTCTTTTCCAAATATTAATTCTAATACAAATAAATCAAGGCATTTTTGTGTGAACAGTTAAATGCACACTGTCATTAAGGAGTGTCTGATTTCTTTAATGGTCTTTAGGCCCCACTCCACTCCCCACAGAGAGCCTTTTCCAGTTTAGTTGTGTAACAGTAGACACAATGTTCCAGTAGTAAGTGAACTGACATCCAACTACAAACAGGAAACACATGTGTTTTCAGAATAAGTCAGAAGAGGACACATTGGTTAAAGATCAGGTGGAAACTGAGTCCATCTGGACAGTTCCTGCTGGGCTCATGATCCCAGGGAGGCAGCAGAAGCAGTGGTGGTCCACACACCCTCTAGAGTTCAGTCTGTCCCTTCCATGGTCAGGACTTGCCTTTTTATTTCTCAGTGCGGTCACCTACAAAACCAAACAGTTGAGGAACTCCTAAAATAAATTTATCAGCCTTTGTTAGATGTTAGGGGTCTCCAAAACTTCACAATCAGATGAAAAATTTAAATGAATACCTACTCTAAAAATAAGCACTTATATTTCTTGCCTAGAATTAAAGTTCAATTGGATTATGTGTGTATGTGTGTGGAAGTGTGGATCCAGAATATGAAGTGTAAAGACCAATTTAAATGGTAATGTTTGTTCAATCATCTATTAACTATATAATCTGTTCTATTAGAGGCTCTGTTTTCTCTACTTCTGCTTTTTCACATTAATACTCTTAAAAGTTTCCTCCTTTCCCTTTTACTATATTTTGTATTACTTTTACTTTTAAAATATATTTTAAGTTAAAATATAATTTTATCACTTTCTCTTTTTCATTTTGTCCCTTCAGCCCCTCCCAAAATCTTAGCAGGTGCCACCCCTAGGGTAAAACAAACAACAACAACAATCGGGTAATTAATTTCTGCTGGGAAAAGAATTAGACTCTTCCGGGGGGTGAGACCCCTAACTGGGTATCCAATGCAAATTGCTCAGCCCTAATACATTTATAATCTTGACAGTGCAAGGACAGTTAAAGAAACAATTGAGCACATACAGTATCATAAATACATCAAGTCAGCACAAAACGAAGGTATCAGACTTAACAAACATTTAACACACCACTCTACTAAGATAAAATCATTGCTGAACAAAGGAGGCCTCAGCCAATGGTTACCTTATGCTCTTGTTACTGATAAGGAAGATGAAACTCAGAGAAAATAATGCATATCAGGGCAGCAGAGCTGAGAGTCCAATATCCAAGCAAGCTTTGTTTTTCTGAGATGATAGTATGCCAGTGGTTCAAATGAGGCCGTGTAAAAGCTCTTATTAAGAAAGTATATTAAATGTACAAATGATCATACTGTAGATCTCCCATTGTATTTGTGTGTGTGTGTGTGTGTGTGTGTGTGTGTGTGTGTATTACCCTAGTACAAATTCAGGTACATACCCCATGTACACAAAACAAGTTGATGCTGGGTATTTCCTCTATCAATTTTCATGTTATATTTTAACACAAGGTCTCTTCACTGAACCTAGACTTTGCTATTTCTGCTAGCCTAGCTGGCCAGCGATTCCATAGGACCCATCTCTCTTTGTTCCCGCCCTCCACCCCCTCAGCAGTGCTGGGATAACAGACAAGTGATTTGTACACAGTTTTTATGAGGATGCTAAGATCTGAACTTAGTTCTTTATGATTATGCAGCAGGTACTTTACTCATGTGTATTTGATGTGTGCTTTTTCCTTGAAATTTTCAATTCTTTATTTTGATGTGTAATTTGCTGGTATTATCAATAAAAATACTGACAATGAAATGATTGCTTAAATTGTATAAAATAACTATGTGACTAAGCTTCTTAGGATATTTGAACTTATCTGGGGAATTTTTGTAGATACCCTAATTATCATGGTTAGAAATTAATCTTATCATTATAGATGGTTTAAGTACAAGGAAGTTCATTCTTTATTTTAACATTGATTTTATTATCTTTTACATATTGCATGCATGAGTACTATATTTATAGCATTTCTACCCCATGCTCTCAAACTAATGGCCTCTTGTTCTTTTTATTGTTTCATATGTGTGTGTTTGTAACAACAATAATATAAGTATAAACATATCCTGCTAAGCTCCTCTAGCATTTTGCAGATATATAAGTATTTAAGGATGTTCACTTGGGATTGAATAGCCCATCTAGGGGGTTTGTTCTGGCTAGTCTTACGTCAATGTGACACAAGCTAGAGTTATCAGCGAAGAGGGAGCTTCAATTGAGAAAATGCCTTCATAAGACAGGGCTGTGGGCAAGCCTATAGAACATTTCCTTGGTGATTTATGGGGAGGTCCCAGTCCACTGTGCCTGGAGCCATCCTGGCCTGATGGTCCTGGGTTCTATAAGAAAGTAAGATGAGCAAGTCAGGAGGAACAAGCTAGTAAGGAACACTCCCATATGGCCTCTGCATCAGCTCCTACCTCCAGGTTTCTGCCCTCACTACTTTTGAAGATGAACTGTTACAAGGAGCTGAGTGAAATAAGCTATTTCTTCCCCAAGTTGATTTTTTCTGTATTTTATCACAGCAGTGATAACCCTAAGACAGAGATCAACCTTAGAAAGACAGATTCTTCCTCTCACAGCAGCTATTGTCTGTAGCTCTTCATCTGGGGGTGAGCCTCATGATATGGCCCCTGTCCATGGTGGAATGCCAGCTAGTACTGTTATCATATGGTTCTTATTCAGGTGACCATACCATTATGGTTTCATGGGATCAGCTACCTATCATATATAGAAGGTACAGTCTCCAGTCTTGCAGCAAAAGCCTTTGTCTTCTGGCTCTTACAATCTTTCTTTCTTGTCTTCCTTAATTTTCTCTAAGCCATAGGTATAAAACTTGTGTTGTAATATACCAATTGCGCATCCAAGATAGATGTCCAACAGTCGGTCTGCATTTTGGCTATTTATAGATTTATGTAATGACCTCTGTCTGTACCAAAAGCAAGGAAATTTGATGAATGATGAACTACATTCCAACAATCTAGCCTTATAGCCACATATAACTCAATAAAGATATAACAATATCTTTATTGAGTAAACTGTCTTTTTGAATCATTTTGTAACAAGGGCATAAATATGCTTGTGAAAGTCTCCTGTACGCTTTATGGCGACATTCATGACCTCTACCTTCTTTTCCAACACAGACCAACTCAGAGCCCAACAGAACATATAACATGTGGCTATAAGGCTAGATTGTTGGAATGTAGTTGAAACTCACACAGGTACATGACAGTAGTTGGCTATCCTCTAGGGTCTATATCATCATCAGCCAAAGGCAGTTGGCAAGGTTTACAGTACTAGGGCATAAATACCCTCTTATTTAGTAATTCTTAAAGCCATCACTTGGTTATTCTGATATGTTAGTGCTACTAACTGTTGAGGATATCTTTTCATGCTGGGCGTCATTGTGCTCCATAAGCTTTATAGGTTGGCAGGATTTTTAACTATTTTTCTCCATGGACATCTTGCATAGTGCCTGCTATTACCATGAGAGCAAGATTTTCAGGGAGGAGGCTTCAGGTATATTCCAGGGCTAGTCTTCCAAGTTCCATGCTGGAAGCGTGTTGTATCTTGAGCAACAGGGTCTTACCTTAACCAATGGCAAGAGGACAGCCTAGATTGTTTGGGGTGTCTCTTGAACTTCCCTGATCAACTGCTCAAAGAGAAGCTTACCTCTCTTGCACTGGGGTTTTTGTTAAATAGCCTATGACGTTTGGAGAGGGAATTATTGTTCCAAATGATGTAATTTTTTTAAATTAATTAATTAATTAATTTATTAAAGATTTCTGTCTCTTCCCCACCGTCGCCTCCCCTTTCCCTCCCCCTCCCCCAATCAAGTCCCCCTCCCTCTTCAGCCCAAAAAGCAATCAGGGTTCTCTGCCCTGTGGGAAGTCCAAGGACCACCCACCTCCATCCAGGTCTAGTAAGGTGAGCATCCACGAAACTGCCTAGGCTCCCACGAAACCAATAGGTCCAGTAGAATCAAAAACCCGTTGCCATTGTTCTTGAGGTCTCAGTAGTCCTTGTCCGCTATGTTCAGCGAGACCAGTTTTGACCCAGGCTTTTTCAGACCCAGGCCAGCTGGCCTTGGTGAGTTCCCAATCCCCATTGTCTCAGTGTATGGGTGCACCCCTCCCGGTTCTAAGTTCCTTGCTTGTGCTCTCTCTCCTTCTGCTCCTGATTTGGACCTTGAGATTTCAGTCCGGTGCTCCAATGTGGTTCTCTGTCTCTGTCTCCTTTCATCGCCTGATGAAGTTTAATATTCAGGAGAAATATTCAGGATTTTCTTTGGGTTCTCCTTCTTATTTAGCTTCTCTAAGAACCCGAATTATAGGTTCAATGTCCTTTATTTATGTCTAGAAACCAAATATGAGTGAGAACATTCCATGTTCCTCTTTTTGGGTCTGGCTAACCTCACTCAGGATGGTGTTTTCTATTTCCATCCATTTGCCTGCAAACTTCAAGAAGTCCTTGTTTTTTACTGCTGAGTAGTACTCTAATATGTATATATTCCATACTTTCTTCATCCATTCTTCAATTGAAGGGCATCTAGGTTGTTTCCAGGTTCTGGCTATTACAAACAATGCTGCTATAAACATAGTAGAGCATATACGTTTGTTGTGTGATAAGGCCTCTCTTGGGTATATTCCCAAGAGTGGTATTGCTGGGTCCATGGGTAGGTTGATCCCAAATTTCCTGAGAAACCTCCACACTGCTTTCCAGAGTGGTTGCACAAGTTTGCATTCCCACCAGCAATGGATGAGTGTACCCCTTTCTCCACAACCTCTCCAGCAAAGGCTATCATTGGTGTTTTTGATTTTTGCCATTCTGACAGGTGTAAGATGGTATCTTAAAGTTGTCTTGATTTGCATTTCCCTGATCGCTAAGGAAGTTGAGCATGACCTTAAGTGTCTTTTGGCCATTTGAACTTCTTCTGTTGAGAGATCTCTGTTCAACTCAGTGCCCCATTTTATAATTGGGTTGATTAGCCTTTTATGGTCTAGTTTCTTGAGTTCTTTATATATTTCAGAGATCAGACCTTTGTCAGTTGCGGGGTTGGTGAAGATTTTCTCCCAGTCAGTGGGTTGCCTTTCTGTCTTAGCGACAGTGTCCTTTGCTTTACAGAAGCTTCTCAGTCTCAGGAGGTCCCATTTATTCGATGAGGCCCTTACTGTCTGTGCTGCTGGGGTTATACGTAGGAAGTGGTCTCCTGTGCCCACGTGTTCTAGAGTACTTCCCACTTTCTCTTCAATCAGGTTCAGTGTGTTTGGACTGATATTGAGGTCTTTCACCCACTTGGACTTGAGTTTTGTGCATGGTGATAGATATGGGTCTATTTTCATTCTTCTACAGATTGACATCCAGTTTTGCCAGCACAATTGGTTGAAGATGCTCTCTTTTTTCCATTGTATACTTTTAGCTCATTTATCGAAAATCAGGTGTTCATATGTTTGTGGGTTAAAGTCAGGGTCTTCTATTCGATTCCATTGGTCGACTTCTCTGTTTTTATGCCAATACCAAGCTGTTTTCAATACTGTAGCTCTGTAATAGAGTTTGAAGTCAGGGATGGTAATGCCTCCAGACGTTCCTTTATTGTATAAGATTGTTTTGGCTATCCTGGGTTTTTTGTTTTTCCATATAAAGTTGATTATTGTCTTCTCCAGATCTGTGAAGAATTTTGATGGGATTTTGATGGGGATTGCATTGAATCTATAGATTGCTTTTGGTAGAATTGCCATTTTTACTATGTTGATCCTCCCAATCCAAGAGCAAGGGAGGTCCTTCCATTTTCTGGTGTCCTCCTCTATTTCTTTCTTCAAAGACTTGAAGTTCTTGTCAAATAGATCTTTCACTTCCTTGGTCAGGGTTACCCCAAGATATTTTATGCTCTTTGTGGCTATCGTGAAAGGTGATGCTTCTGTGATTTCCCTCTCTGTTTCCTTATCCTTAGTGTATAGGAAGGCAACTGATTTTTTGGAGTTGATCTTGTATCCAGCCACGCTACTAAAGGTGTTTATCAGCTGTAGGAGTTCTTTGGTAGAATTTTTGGGGTCGCTTATGTATACTATCATGTCATCAAATGATGTAATTTTATTAAAGTGTTTATGGCAGTTATTTTGAGCGTCTGCTATTTTTTCATTTCATATTCACGTATTTACTTAAACTTGTGAGACATTTCTTCATTTCTTCCATAGATTCCATGTAGTATGAGAAAAACCCAATCATATAAATTTGCTTAGAGTAAAAGTTAATAGGATATTATCATTTTCATTAATGTTTAAAAGTTTAGTGCTTCTATTTAAAAAAATTATCATCATTAAATATTGTTGCTAGAAAAATAAGACCAAGATTGTGCATGCATGTGTGTGTGTGTGTGTGTGTGTGTGTGTGTACTAGTATTTGTTTAGGGCAGCTAATGATTTTTTAAAATAGCAGGTTTTTTCTGTAAAATAATTTTAATATTAAATCTTTTTATTTTCTGATATTTTTCTGTTCTCAAATTAGAAAAACTGAAAGGTAGATGAACCCAAAATGAAAGTCAAATTTTTAGCTGAAAATTCAATTGTTTTAAGTTTCCTGTTTTTCCATGCTTACCTTAAAAACTTAAAAGTTTAAGATAGAAACTTTTTCCAAGAGTTTAAAAGTTTCTCAATATTGTAATCATAGTGTTCATGTTGAAAATATCACCCAAATATCTTTATTGAGTAAATTGTCTTTTTGAATCATTTTGTAACAAGGGCATAAATATGCTTGTGAAAGTCTTCTGTACGCTTTATGGCGACATTCATGACCTCTAACTTCTTTTCCAACACAGACCAACTCAGAGCCCAACAGAAGTCATACCTGTCATTTAAACTTGCCCCATGAGTATCAGTAAGTCACATTCTAAGGCCTACTTATGTAGTCAGAAGTCCTGGGGCTCAGGCATCTTCATATTTGAAGGGCACCTCTGGAGACATTAATATGCATGCAGACCTGGGAACCATTATTTAACAATCTTCCAAGTTAAGGAAACAACGTCCCTATTGAGGGCACAACACACATTTCAGAAACTTGATATTTGGGTAAAGAAATATAATTACTTGCTAAGCCTCTCAGATCGTAATGAAGCAATCCTTCAACCCTGATTACCTTCCTTAGTGTTCTTCTCCAGAAGGATGACATTCCTTAAGTTTATAAAGATACATTCTTTATGTGTGACTGATCACAGAGTTGATGCTTCCTCCTACCCTTTCCGATTTCCTAGTAAATACAGGAGAAAAATAAATGAACTTGGCAGGGACTTAGTTGGATAGAAATTTCGATTATACCAACCCATTAAATCTCAGTGTTTACATGTGTTATAGCCAATCTATGTAGTTTGACCTTTAGATTACCAACATACATGACTCGTGCTAAATTTTAATTAATTCTTTAAGGAATACATTGAAGGAATTTCTACAAAGCATTTTTAAAAACCGAGAGTTCAGTCAGCTCCTCAGAGGACATTTGGGGATGAATAGGGAATTCAGGGTAAAGAATCCAGCCTTATAACACTTGTTCCTTTAAAGGGACTCAGCTTTTATCTGCTGTCACTTAGTACTTTTTGATATGGGACATCGGTAGTGAAAGGATTCTCTCTTAAAATAAAAGAATGCTTAAAATAATAGAGGTGTTGGTTCAAGGTAGCACAAAGGCCACAACCTAAATGCATTTCCTCCAAAGGGCATGCGATTCACTGCATTGCTGACTTTTACACTCTGCTAACGAGAGCACCAGTTTTATGTTTTTCTCCTTATTTGAAAATTAGGCTTTTACTATGTTTGGACACTAACAAGAGAACAACTTCATTAACACACGTTGAAAGGTTTGTGGTGTATGGAATAACTGAATAAGTCAGATTTTAAATTACGAAAATGTCATTTCTCCAATTAATCCCAAAGTGTCAAGCTTTGGAGTTTTTAGTGGGGGATTTATTTTGCAGCGTGGGCAAAACATAGCAATGGAAAAGCCTTTAGAGAAGAAAATAGAACAAATTCATTACCAGGAAGAGAATGACGAAGAAAGTTCATGTGTGATGACCTCATAGAATATGTAATCTTTTCCTTATTTCACCTCAAAAAGAGCTAAATGTGACTAATGGTAGCCAGGAATTTCCATAGATGCCAGGATCTTTAATTACCCATTGTTACCCAAAGAATACATGACTTTCTATCTGTTTTTAATTTAACGAATGTAATCAAATTATGATAAACATGCTTGTTATAATGCCCATCCAAAATTCTGGAAAACATTAAAATTTATTGTCAAAGCAATTAGAGCAGAAGACGTTGTGCCCTGACATACATTCTATTGTGGGTTTCCTGTCGCTCTGGGCATACTTTTTATCTAGCAATAGTGGTTTAGCTACTCCTCACTAATACGTTCTCCTCGTCCTGTCTTTTTCCCCTCTGTGAATTTGGCATTAAGTGCCTGGAGTTTCCTGGTGATGTTTACCCCTGAGTTCCCACTATTTCACCCACAATACTTTTGCTTTGGTCTTTGGATCACCAGAGTCTCCTAGAATTCATTTTGGTGTGCAATTCACCATGGTCTGTACATAAAATGAGCAATTTGGGCAGAGTTAGGAAACAGCTAGTCAACATGCCATATGAAAGGGCTGATGGTTGGACTTGGTGTTCTGTGGGCTGCACAACTGGATTCCCACAGCAGTAATGCCCCACCAGCATTTGCAGCTTTGGAGCATTTATTCTTTAATCATTTCTTCAAAAACAATTTTTCAATAAAATTAGTAAGGAAGCGTGATGCTGCTGGGAACATCGTCTCTCTCGTCTAGCTTGCTTTCTGGGAGTATATAATTACAAGCAACCTTATTCCAAATGATGTTAGTTTATGTGTACGATACACTTTACAGAATTATAATTTTTTTTAGCAAAAACTTTCAAGCAAGAATCAGTTTAATGATTTTAGATGTTTAAAAGTAACCCATGACACAAAGATTTCTATTTATTTCAAACTGATCACAGATACATTGTCATGGAAAACTAATAAGGATAATCAGTTAAATTTCTTTGTGGAATAAAGCTAAATGAAGCTTCAATTATTTGAAAACCACTTGGTACATCATCTAATGCAATTCCCTTTAAGTTCTGGTAGGGCTTGCTGTGTGGCAAACATAGTGATCTGGATGTAACATAGAAGGTAAGACTTGGTTTGCTCTCTCTCAAAAGATAATAGTTATGACAACGAACAATGTAAGAACAGTGATAATAGACTTGGAAGCAGGCCATAATGATGCAGGGAATATCAAAATAACAGGTTCGCTTTGGAAACATCTACACTCCATTCCATAGAAGGATGAACTGCATATACATAAAAAAGATGTAAAAGAATTAAGGGGAGAAAATGTGTCCCATTCAGAGGTAAGACCTTTGCAAAGCACTGAGGGGCACAGTATTGCAATGAAATGATTTGATACACTGAAAGAGGTATCAGTTATAGATGAATCCAGTTGGACTCTTCAAATGCCAAGAGTGTAGGTCGCACAGGTAGGGAGAACTCACTCATTGTTTAAGAGCCTTGGATTTTCATGTGCATTCTGGTAGCATGTCAGACTCTGTTCTACATGTATGATTTATTTATTTACAAAAGCAGATGAGGAAATAAAATACAAGTGTACAAAACATTATACATATTAGTATCTTTTAAATACCCCTGACAGTTTCTGGAAAAGAGAGTACTCTCAATAAATGGCTATGAACTGGATGACTCATAATACTAACTATAGTCGGGGAAAAAGTGAATTTAAATGTAGGATAGGTCCTACAGAAGGAATGATTTCATTCCTACCTATCTCCATCTGGCGGACCAGCCTCCAGGCAGCATGGGGCATGAAGGGAAAACCCACAGTGTTGGTGCATACTGAACTTTTCTATCTTAGGGAGCTAGGGAAAGACACTCATGCACTCTCTTGATGGTTTCCTTATTTATTCTCTTTTCTCCTTATGTTCTTTACTATATACTTTTTTCCTACAGCTTATATACCCAAACAAGTTTTTTCATGCAATAAAGAAATTACAGTGTAGTTACATTCTGGTTTTCAAGGGGATGATTACAGTAAATACAAAACAAACAGTAAAAAAAAAAAACAGCATATTTTTCATCTCCCTTACCTGAGTAAATATTTTACATATTACAGATGAAAAACAAATTATCATGAGAGCCTGCTATATTCATACCCAAGCAACTTTTTATAGACTAACTGTGTAGGCAAGCAAGGTATTCTTGTCAAGTCTTTTACTGGCAGGCTGCCTTTTGCAATTACAAGGAAAGAGCCATTTATCTTCAAAGGTAATCTTTTAAGTAATCTAAAAGGAGTCACAAACCTAAACTTTATATATGAAAAAGAATATGTCACTATAATTTAAATTTTAGAAAACATGCCTACCCTTCAATAGACTTTTATATTAGGAGACTGAGGGCAGATATTGGTATAAAGAATTAATCATCACCTTTGGTCATTAACCAATCCTAGCAAGAAAGGTACATCAACCAATGATAATTAGGCTGTTTTGTTCTTGTTCCCTGACCTTAATGAGTTCCACATTCAACTATGCACCTTTCTAAAACTTTAGATTTTCTTCTTGGGTTTTTCACATCAAAGCTATTTAACAAAAACATCTTACTTTAACGTTGTTATTTTTAAAGCTTTGTTTCTACTGTGGTGCATTCCAAAACCTGTAAACACATCTCCCAACATTAAGATTAAAAGAATTTAAACTAGCTGAGCTACTGGGACTCAATTGTTTTTCTTAGTCATTAGGTTGAGCTATGGTCTATTCAGCTTCTTAGATGAAACTCTCAGGCCCTGGCTGTGTAGTATTTCCTTGTATTTATTTTTATTCACCAAAACTCTGTATAAGCAAACATTACTATTATCAATTAGTACAGTTTAGAGAAAATCATCTTCTTGACAATCCACAGATAATTGGGATATTTCCATGAGATATCCATGAGATTGGGATATTTCCATGAGATAAACACACTACATTATAGGCTGTGGTGGCTTTCCCATATCGACTCACACCATTCCAGATAACAGAGAAAGACTGCAGCATCAAAAATGTAAAGGCACAGCAAAAATGTAAAGGCACAGCAAAAGCAAATGGCATTCCAAATTCTATAGTCTCGGGGCCTTGCCTAATCAAGATTGACCCATCAGAGAATTTCCTCCTGGTGGACTGACATCTTGAACTTCAATTCCCACCTGCTGCTCCTCTCACATGGTCACTATCAATTTTATAAGTCTTAAGTAGACATCCCAAAGTGAAATATATATTCTGAGACCATTGTATAATGAGTTGCAAATTTATATTCTTAAGTGATTTCTTTAAAACTTTGAGTTCATTTGATGAAAAACAAGCATTGTTCAAATATTTTTAAGAAAATAGACAACTTTTAAGAAACTAAAAATATTTGTTAGCTTCACAAATTTTTATTTATGTAACTAAAAAATAACTTGCAAATTTGCTGGGCACATAAACATTTTTGAAACATTGCAACACACTGAGTGTGAAGAGTTAGGGTGTTATTATCAAACTGCTCAGTAACACTCCAGTTCCTGCCTCAGAACTTTTAAAATTAATTTTTATGTGGAAGTGAACGGATGGTGCCAGAATTTACAGTATGTTCACATAAATAATATTAATGTATTTCTTTTTAAAACTCAAAACCACAGTGTTTCATTATTACAAATGTTTTGACACTTTCCTCCTTAGCTTTCCCTCCCTGCTCACAACACCACATGGAGACTATGGATATTGAAATTGGAAGCCAGAAAATTATTTGGCACAATTGACCTCAATTGCAATAACAGCTCTGAATATATGTTTTAAGTCTATCATTTTGGTTGGAATAAAAAAAAAAACCCTGCCAAGCATGTTATTTAGATTTTGAGTCGTCAGTCACTGTCTTTATGCTGCTCATTTCAGTCTTGAAGGCATCGTTTTCACTTGTGCAGCAATATGGAAACTCTTTAAAATTTATTAAGGTTTTTAAAACTGAGAGTCTTTGTAGCAAGTGACCCCCAACACCTTTTATTGTTCTTTCAAAGTTTCTATTTTGGGGGCTGGAGATATAAGGCACACTTGGTAGAGCCTTTGCCTGGCATGCACAAAGTCCTGGTTTTCATTTCTGCCACCACATAAAATCAGACACGGTAGTGCAGATGTTCTCAAGGGAGGAAGAACAGAAATTCAAAATCATTCTCAGCTACATAGTAACATCGAGACCAGCCTAGACTAGGTGAGATCCTCTTTCAAAAAACACATTATTCTTAATCTTAATAGAACTTCAGCATATTCTTCTGTACCACAGCCTATGATTATTAATTATTATTATTTTGTTTCTCTTGACACTCGATTCATTCAATTCAATATGATCCAGAGAACATGGAACCCAGATATTCTGGCTTAGTAAAATCACATAAAATTAGGGGGAAAGGTTTCTGGGCTAGGGTGTAGAGCACATTCCTCCAAGGGCTTCATGAGAGTGAGTAGATGATCTCCATGAGTCTTAATGATTTTATTCTTCCCTTTTTCTCAAGTATGGGCTAGATTCCAGATTGTTGACAGAGGTTTTCTGTCCTGCCCGGTTCCCACAGTAGTTAAGTCCCAAAGAAATCACACAGAAGCCTATATTAGTTAAAAACTGATTGGCTCAGTAGCTGAGGCTTCTTATTAACTCTTACAACTTACATTAGCCCATTATTCTTATGTGTTATCCA
Source organism: Alexandromys fortis (assembly GCF_014885135.2). Classification (NCBI taxonomy): domain Eukaryota; kingdom Metazoa; phylum Chordata; class Mammalia; order Rodentia; family Cricetidae; genus Alexandromys; species Alexandromys fortis. The sequence continues at coordinate 12,754,519 of NW_026067900.1, read as the reverse complement.
TGTGGCTCAGTACCTTGTTTGGCAGGCAGTCACATCTTGCTTTTTCTGTGGCTGGGACAGGACTACAGAGTAGGATTTTCTCCTTCTCAGAATTGTCCTGTTCTCCTTGACCCACCTTTACTTCCTATCTGGTTGTCCCATCTGTACTTCCTGCCTGGCTACTGGCCAATCAGCATTTATTTAAAATATAATTGAGAGAATATAGATCATTGTCCCACACCACTTCCTCCTCTTTTTTTTTTTTAAACAAAAAAAGACAAGAACTCCGAATCTAATATCCTTTGTTTAGCTTTTCTCCTGACCATTATCCATAACAACTTGTAACCAACATTTTAAACAAAGGAAAATATCCATAGTCCATTTTTAGGGATTGTGGGTGTAGTTTTCTAGGTTACTCCTGCTGGTTGGGCATGCTGATAATCTTATGGGTACCTAAAGAAAATGTAGAATTATGGTCAAGTCTGGAGTAAGTATCCTATGAGGCTGGATCATCTCAGGTAGCAATCTTGAATCTGTTCTGGATGTAGAACTCAGACATCTGGGCTATCTGTTCCTACTGGAGATTTCTCAGGTGGTCTTCCTTGATCAAACTTGATTTTTCTTAACTCAGAATGAATCCATAGCCTCTCATTTTCTATGGAAACAAAAGCAAAACCACTTCTCCAAAGTAACATTTTTTTAACTTCAATTTTGAAGTCAAGGCATTTTCAAAATACCTATTTTGGATTAGTTCAGTAGCATTTATAAACAAATATCATTTAGCAGATGTTGCTCCTTCCTCAGCATTCAAACAATTCAAAAATATATAGTATACAGTATCCAGACTCTCTGTATTTTTTATCTTTATGTGGCTTTATTTTTAACCTCTACTTCTTTTATTTTTACTTTTAATTTTTGGCTTTTTAAAAAATATTTTATTTATTATGTATACAATATTCTGTCTGTGTGTATACCTGCAGGCCAGAAGAAGGCATCAGACCCCATTACAGAGGGTTGTGAGCCACCATGTGGTTGCTGGGAATTGAACTCAGGACCTTTGGAAGAGCAGGCAATACTCTTAATTTCTGAGCCATCTCCCCAGTCCCCCAATTTTTGGCTTTTTGAGACAGGTTCTCTATGTATCTTTGGCTGTTCTGGAACTTCCTCTGTAGACCAGACTGTCCTTGAACTCACAGAGATCCTCCTGTCTCTGCCTCCCAGTGCTGGGATTAAAGGTGTGTGCCACCACACCTTGAATTCACAGACCTCTGCCTGCCTTTGTCTCCCAAGGGTTGGGATTAAAGGCTTGTGCTACCACACCTTGAACTCACGGAGACACCTCTAACTCTGCCTATCAAGTGTTGGGATTAAAGGTGTGTGCTACCACACCCAACTACTCTGTTTTTGTCCTTTTTTCTCCCAAGCCTACATATATTTTTAAACACAGTAAACCATTTAGAGGTTTTTTTCCATCTTTGAATCTATCTTTACTGTATATCTCTATCTTTTTCTGACCACATGAGTCTTTAATTTGCTAATCAATATGGGTAGGATTAAAGCCATGTTTTTGACAGCTGGATCAAACCCATTTTTTAACTTTCTGAGATTCCAGCCTCATGGCAGAGGTCCCAGCAGGAGCCGTGTTTATTGCCTCAACTCTATAGTGTCTCAAGGTCTCTGACACCAACCAAGCTATCAGCAGTCTGCTCACAAACAACATTCAAATACCCTGTAGCTGGACCTGCTGCCAGAAAGAATCAGAGTTTGTGCTGGCAGGATGACCCAAAAAGGTGGCATTTTAAAATGGCATGACTTTTTTTCTGCTATGGCTGAAAGCCAAAAAGGATGCCGTCAGCTTTTCATCAATACGATTTAAGAGTTTTGTGGCAGGACCTCTTAAAAAAGCTGCAAGGTTTTATAGCTAAAGCTGAGTCGGGAAGCCTCTCTTAAATGAGAGTGCTTGCCTCTAGCAAACAGAGCCCACCCAATAGAGTGCTGCTATCAATAAGTAATGCTTAACTCTATTATTTTATGTTTAGAATTACTTCCCAAGCTTTCTCAGGCTTTATGTGGATACAGTTGTTCACATGGGTGGCATTTGTTTTCTGAGTCTGGGAAGCAATTCTAGAAGATGATGCCTCTTATCCCCTCAAAAAATTTGTCCGTAGGGTCGGGAACACTGTTTAGGGGTTGTTGATTATTACTTATACTAGATAGAGGGTTGAGGTGAAAACTATGTTTTTCAAAAAAAAGGGTGGGGGGATAATAATGGTGGGTAATAGAGTGAATACTTATGAGCTATTATTTATGGATAATTTACATTAGTATAATTTTTATATATTGATACAAGTTCAAATTATATTTCTTACTTTTGTTTACATTATTTGCACACCTATACAAAGTTATTCTGTTAGATTGTATATATGCATGCTTCTATCTTGGTTTAGGACATTTTGCATATTGATACAACTTTTAGGGTATATTTTCATATTGCATTATATATTACTCCTACCTCTGATCAAGATATTTATAGATTGCTTACATTTTGAGGTCATATCTTCATTTGTCACACATTCTTGTTACAGAGTTCAAGTATACTTCCCACTTTCTCTTCTATGAAATTTAGAGTGACTGACTTTATGTTGAGGTCTTTGATTCATTTGGACTTGAGTGTTGTGCATGATGATAGACATAGATCTATTTTCATTCTTCTACATGTTGATATCCAGTTATGCCAGCACCATTTGTTGAATATGCTTTCTGTTTTCCATTTTATATTTTCTTGCTTCTTTGTCAAAAATCAGGTGTTTGTAGGTATGTGGATTAATATCTGGTTCTTCAATTCAGTAGCATTGGTCCTCCTGTCTGTTTTTATGCCAATACCAGGTTGTTTTTCACTACTGCTCTGTAATAGAGTTTGAAGTCAGGGATTGTAATGCCCAGTAAAATTCTGCACAGACCTTGAAAGAACAGTACTCAACTTCATATGGAAAAGCAAAATACCAAGGATAGCCAAAACAATCCTGTACAATATTTAATTGAATTTTTAATTGACTTGCTTGTTCTTCTTCAAATCATTCAGTTTATGTGAGTTCATTTATGCATCAATCATGCCATATCCAGAGATCAGAATTCACAACACCCTGCATCCTTTTAACATAGAATGTCCTATATACTTATAGTCATTTATCTTTTAGCACTTTGAACACTGATACATCTCTTTTTCATCTACTACCCCACTGAAATAGAAATCTTCTCTGGCCAAGGTGTGGAGGGGCACAGATCTATGAATATAAAAATAAATAAATTTAGAAAAAATCAGTATCTATTCTCTTGGTTTTATGACTTCCCAAGCCATAGGTTTTGACAATAATTACAGTACCAGGAATGAAATAAAGGAAATGCTGAAGGTGCAGTTTAACATTTTTTTAAATTCCTTTACAGACTGAATGTGAAACAGTAGGCTTCTTGCCCACAAAAGCAATTAAAATTTTGAAAAATTCAGTGTAAAGTGATAAGTATGACTACAAATTTTTCATCCCAAATTCTGTGTTATGGAGCACAGAAGAAAAGGGAAGTATTACTAATTTAATTAGCTATAGATTTGAGTTTTCCATCATATGATAGTGTTTAAGTGTCTCATTATATATTTATTAGTTTAGTTTTAAGGAATGGCAGAGTGTTTGCTTTGGCATTTACATTGTGGGCAAGAAGTTTCTAAAGTCATATTCAATTGATTTACATAGTTTTAATACTTGCCAAGGGAGTGCCCTAACTAAGCAACCACTAGAGAAATAAAAGATTGAAACATCCTTACTGTTGTTTTACACTTGGAAAACACAGAAGACCAAATGTAAAAAGTTTGGAAAAAAGTTTGCTCACAATTTTGTTTTCAATATTATATTTTCTCTTGGAACAAAAGATAGGCATCAGTTGGTTTACCAGAAGGCAGACACAGAGACTGAGGTTTGTGTTCAGGGAGGTCATCACATAGTAACTTAGGAAGATCATTCTAAGGGAACAAGAGGGAAGCAGGCACGGGGTAAAAAGAAGTTAGATGGTGATTCAAATACAACAAGTGCCTAATCATCCCACATGACTTTTGAGAACATGAACGAGGCTTCATAAATGTCCCCACATGACAGAGGGTGTTAAAAAAATGGTTGTTCTTGATGAGGGGATGATTCCCTTCAGTAAGCAGTTGTGTTCTAGGCCAATCTCAAGAGAGATTCTTTATATA
>NW_026067900.1:12744134-12749476 GCF_014885135.2 Alexandromys fortis | reverse complement strand
GATAAAGGAAGGTTGGATAGGGGAGCAGGGAAGCACATATCATAGTTAAGGGAGCCACCTTAGGGTTGGCAAGAGACTTGAACCTAGAGTGGCTCCCAGGAGCCCAAGGCGATGTACCCAGTTAGTCCCTTGGGAAGCGGAGGATAGGGAACCTGAAATGACCCTATCCCATAGCAATACTGACGAATATCTTTCATATCACCATAGAACCTTCATCTGGTGATGGATGGAGATAGAGTCAAGAGATATTCTTGAGTGAGCAATAACAGCAGACAACATGACCAGCACCTTGAGAAGTGAAATCCTTGGCCAGGAGAGGACATCTAGATTTCTCACAGTTGCACCCAGCTCTGGAGTGAATTATAAAAGAAGTCACAAAACTGATATGTGGGATCTATGCTATCAATAGTTAAATCCTCAGTCAGTATTACCCAAGGCAACTATTCAAATAAACACAATTTGGTTTCTTTACAAATATATGTCTTATGCTTATCAACAAATTACAAAGTTCTATAATTATTTTTTAAAAGTTAAACTATTTATAATTGTATTAAAATCATACTTATCTTTTAAATCTTTATTATTCTAGACTTTTGTACATGTATATAATAATGTGTTAACAAATCCTCCCTCCATTTCATTCCCTCCAATTTCTTCCATTTTGCCATATATCCCTCTAAACTTCATGTGCCCATTTATACACTCTGAATCCACTTAGTGCTGTCTGTATGTGCATGAATATAGGACCACCTACAAGAGCATGGTCACATTGGAAGCCTCTGAGGGGCTGCATCCCTGAAGAAAACACTGACTCTCATCCAAGTGGTTATCAACTGTCAACAGATCTTCAGTGGGGATAAGGAATTTTTAAGCCCCCTCCTTATCCATGATATTGTCTGGTACAAATCTTATCCATGCATTCAGAGACAGTGTGTTCAGGTGTACAAGAGCCCTGTCATGTCCAGCTGTAGATATTTATCCCTTCTGATTGTAATAATACTTCAGTCCCTACTTCCACAACAATCACTGAGCCTTGGAGGGCAAGCATTATAAATGTCTCATGGAGAGCTAAGCAATTCACAGTCTCTCATCATTCTCTAGATGCTGGCCAGTTATGGGTCTCTAATAATCATCTACTGGAAAAAGAAGTTTTTAAATAAAAGATAAGATATGCACTGATCTAAGGATATAAAGATGGTCTACCTATTGAATATATGTGTGACTTTCTTAATAACATACTTGAAAACTAAATTCAAGAGCACATAAAAAGATCATATACTAGTACCAAGCTCACATAATTCCAGAGAAGCAGGGGAAACTCAACCTACACTGTTCAAAGCATAATCTACTAATTTTCATAGATCGTATATTCAAGGATAAAAGCCTAATGATCATCTCATTAGATGCAGAAAAGGCCATTTATAAAAATCCAATATCACTTCTTCATAAAAGTCCTGGAGAACTGAAGGATATAGGGGACAGATCTCAGAACTCAACATGATAAAAGCAATATAAAATAATCTCTCAGTAACATAATTCTAAGTTGGAGAAAAACCCAAATACTTTCACTAAAGCCAATCAGAAGACAAAGATGTCTACTCTTTCAGTTTCAGATTAATAAAGCCCCTGAAATCTTTAATTAGAAGAAAAAGAAAAAGAAAGAAAAGAATAAACAAATGATACAAATAGAATGGAAAAAAGAAGTCTCTATATATCTAGAAAATCTAACATGACTACAATCTTGACTAGTATAGATGATTATCTACTAACCTATATTTCTTAATTATATACTACTTTTTCAAAGAAGCTGTACAATTACAATACTTTAATCAAGAGCAGAAATAAATATATAACAAAATTTATCTTAAATTTCTATCAATAAACCAAGGTCCATACCAATGCAAAGTATCCATCTCTACAGCATATCCCCCTTTATGTAAAAAAACAATTATAAACAATATTTGGAAATATGCACATAGTTTTCGCCAAACTGCTTCCTGTTTTTTGTTAGGCCAAGTAATTTTGGGGGTATTCACAATGACCTTTTGGGTGTTTTGGTCCATCAAAACACATTAGTCTGGAGTTAATCCACATGTTCTTATCTTCTGTAGACACAAATGCAGAACCTCTTTTTCAAAGCAACAAATCCTTAGATCCAATTTTTGGAATCAAGATACCAGGTCCCACAGCCATTTAGACTCAAAGAAATCACACAGAGGTCTACATTAGTTATAAACTGATTGGCCCATTAGCTCAGACTTCTTATTAACTAATTCTTATAATTACAAGATGATAGGCACCTCCAAGGTTATGCAGAAGTTAACTGGAATCCTGTGGAAACATTAGATTTGAGGAAATTTAAGGAAGCAGTCATTTCATATAGCATGTATTCACCCTATGTGAAGCAGATGTTAAATACATGGGCAACTCAGAATAAAATGACACCCAAGACAGGAAAGATTTAGCTACAGAAATTTTGGAAGCTGGACCTCAGTTACAATGGAAAACATTGTGGAAAGAAGAAGCTATGGTCATAGAACAAGACAATGGGGCTATAGGTATCAATATTTACCATATGAGCTTTCAGTGAAAATCATTATGCTGATTTGCAAAAACACTTTGGATTTGATGATCACACTTTGGCTCTATAACAACTTTGAATGCTTGGGACAAGGTTTAAGAATCAGAAAAGATGACTGAGTCATGTACTAAAATTATATAAAGCCCCAAAGAAGCCTTCACTAATATTTTTTGCAAAGATTGACTTCAGCTATAAATAGAATAATATCAGATGTAGAAGTTATATCAATATTAATTGAATCTTTGGCTTTTGAAAGAATGAATTCAAAATCTAAGGTGTGAAAATGTTTTTTAAAGGCAAGATAAGCACCAACAGATGAATGCATACAAAATACAGTAGTTACTGGATCTCATACTTATGATGATACTTTAATAGAAGTGTTTTCTAAAAATTTTAATTAACATTAAAGGATCAGATGTTCTAATTGTGATCAACAAGGTCATATGAAAAGGAATTTTAGGCAAGGTGCTCCTAGAAACATTCTTTTTCTAAAGACAATCCAAACAGAAGGTATCAGACATCTGTAGTATTACAGAAGGTGTGGTGAAGGCAGCATTGGACTAATGAATGCAGATCAATAAGGGGCCACACCTCCAAAACCTCTTCAAACAGTCACCAACTGAAAACCATTAATTCACATGTCCTAGATGTATGAAGAACAACTCTTCCAAACCACTACATATAGGCTTGAGTCTATAAGCCAGGGAGTGGTATTTAGTGTGTTGAATGAGAAATATCTTCCATTGGAAATTGAACACCTAGTCTCCAGTTAGTAGCACAGTTTGGGATACTTATGAAACTTTGGTGAGGCACTTGCTAGAGGAAGTAAGTCACTGAGATAGACTTTGAAAGTATACAAACTTGCTCCCCGTTCAGTTTATTCTCTGTGTCTCCTGTGTATGGCAGAAAATTTCATCTCCAAGCTTTCTATTTCCAGTTCTGTATCTTCTGCCTGCTGTCATGCTGCTCCCTTCATTATAGACTCTCCATCAAACCATAAACCTAAATAAAACCTTCCTTCTATAAGTTGTCTTAGTCATGGTGTTTTATTACAGCAACAAGAGTAGAGAATACAACCAGGTTTATAGTACCAGTCATATATCCCATTTCCATGGAGTGGGCCTTAGATCCAATCAGGGAACCTTTGGTTATTCCCTGATCAATCATGTTACAATTTCACCTGTAAGTCTATTGTAGTTTGCAGATAAATATTGTAGCATATGTAGGGGTTACAGTTAGTTTTCAGTGTTGCTTAGTTTTCTTTCGTAACAACTGCATAGCACTTATGACCCTAAGAACAATTGTCATCAAGAAGGAAGCTACTACTCAGTTCCAGTATTATTTCTTTGTGTTATGTATCTAAAGTATAAATTGATTTCAATAATAGGATATTATCTAGTTTTGATGGACAACCAAGAGTGGTAGCGATATCCTCTATTGTTTTGGGATTCTCTGAAGAATCCCTGATCAACAACTTATAGGAATGTATACAATACTTGTCACTGGGACTTTGGTTTAGTAACTTATTATTTCTTGCAACAGCATCCTTTTTGTTGATTAAATTTATTCTTTGACTTTTTTTACATATATGATTGCATTCTGTTTACTCTCTCCTCACAACTTTTTCAATATCTCTTCCACTCCTATACTCTACCTCCCCACACATCTTCTTCTATTTTTTACTTTATTTTGTTTTATAACCCACTGGTTTTAACCAGGACCATATATGTTGCCATGGGTTTGGGGCTATCAGTTGGAGCCTGTTAGACTAACCATTTGGTACGCAATTGAAGGCAATAACTATCCCTCCTCCAGAATTTACCAGAAGTAAGTAGTTCATAAGGGGATGCAAGGCCTCATAAATTCCTCCCTAATGCATGACTGGCTGTTGACTGCCCTAGTTTTGTGTAGGCCCAGTGGAGGCAACCACAGCTGTGTGAGATCATGCTTGTAGTAGCTGTGCCGTGCCCTGATGATAGATAGCATTGCCCTTCTTTTGGTCTTTTTGCACAGATCTTGCATTCTTTCTGCTTCCTCTTCCTCAGTTTAAGGGATAACATGAATGCCATTTTCAGGGTTGAGTACCCAACTGTATTTTTTTTTCAGTATCTGCACGTTTATTTTGCTCAATGTATGACAGCTACACAGTGACTCACATTCATGAATATTCCATCACTGAGGAAAACTGCTAAGAATGGTCCGTGTGCGAAATAATTCCTTAGCGAAACACGGAGTTGGGGGGTAATTTAAGCACCTTGAGAAGAGAAAGTCTGAATTTTACCACAATTAACTGCATAAACAATCTTTTCTGGTTAAGGATAAGAGCAGCATTTGTCAATAGGTATAAATATTAATATTTAGACTACATTTTGACACTATGTCAATTTGACTAAACAGCAGGGAACAGACTGGCTTCCCTACTAGGTTCTAGGACTTTCAAAGCCACTGTGGTTTTAAATCATGCCTGCACTCAAGACGTGTAACCTCCTACAGAACAGACGTCAAATCCAATGTAAGAATATGTCTTAGTTCAGTGCCCCATTTTTTAATTGGGTTAATTAGCATTTTAGAGTCTAGTTTCTTGAGTTCTCTATATATTTTGGAGATCAGACCTTTGTCTGTTACGGGGTTGGTGAAGATCTTCTCCCAGTCAGTAGGTTGCCTTTTTGTCTTAGTGACAGTGTCCTTTGCTTTACAGAAGCTTCTCAGCTTTAGTAGGTCCCATTTATTCAATGTTGTCCTTAGTGTCTGTGCTGCTGGG
>NW_026067900.1:12705442-12742591 GCF_014885135.2 Alexandromys fortis | reverse complement strand
TAAAACCGGACTCTCTGATCACGGCGAACAATGAGGACTGATGAGAAGCCAAGGTCAATGACAAGGGGTTTTGATCCTACTTCATGTTCTGGCTTGGTGGGAGCCTAGCCAGTTTGGACGTTCACCTTCCTAGACATGGACGTAGGGGGGAGGACCTTGGACTTTCCACAGGGCAGGGAACCATGACTGCTCTTTGGATAGGAGAGGGGGGGTGAGAGGAGTGGGGGGAGGGGGAGAAAAGAGTGGGGAGGGGGAGAAAAATTGGGGGGAGGGGGAGGGAAATGGGAGGCTGGGAGGAGGCGGAAACTTTTTTTCTTATTCTCAATAAAAAAAAAAAAAGAAAAAAAAAGAAAAAAAAAGAATATGTCTTAGTTGGGATATAATTTATTATGACTGATCACCATGACAAAAATTAAGTTTGGAAGTAAAGGGTTTGTTTTAGCTTACAGTTGCAGCTCAGCATAAAGGAAGTCACTACAGGAACTCACAATAGAAGCTTGGAGTCATTCATTTTCTCAATAGTGTCCTTGGCATGCAAAGACATGCAGTTTTGTTGGTAGTAGCTAAACTCTGGGCATAATCAAATTTCCAAAGCCAGGTAAGACAATGGAAATGTAGTATCCAGTGTCTAGAAATCTATTAAGCAACATAAAACAATTAATTGTTGATACATGTAATGGAACACGTGATTGTAAATTTTCATACCTAATGAAAAGAAAAGAAGAAAAGAACAAAATGAATTGAAACATAGAGACTAGAGCACTCTACCACAAGATCACTATTTTTTTCTCTTTTTCTGATCCCGAAGTAAAATATTAACATATAAAGAGAGAAAATCCTATTTAAAATAGTTTTCTAAGACAAGGTTTCTCTGTGTAGCCCTGGTAGTCCTGGAACTCACTTTGTAGACCACACTGGTCTTGAACTCAGAAACCCACTGGTTTCTGCCTCCCAAGTAATGAGATTAAAGGCATAGATCACTAAACCTGGCTATGGGGAGTACATTTTTACTTCTCTCTTTTAAACTCGAATATAAAAAGAATTTGACTAAGGTTCAATTTATAAAATAATGTACCATAAAATTTTTAATTTTTATAGACTATGAAAAGAAAAGAATGAAAACCCTAGTTTTATAGGAAACAATAAATTTCTGATGTGGGATTCTCCTTTGTCTGCTATGATTACCATTAATGAATAAAGAAAACTGGCTTGGCCTGATAGGGTAGAACAGAGCTAGGCGGAAAAAACTAAACTGAGTGCTGGGAGGAAGAAGGTGGAGTCAAGGAAGCCCTGTCAGAGACAGATGCTGGGAACTTTACCCAGTAAGCCACAGCCATATGGTGATACACAAATTAATAGAAAGGGTTAAATTAAGATGTAAGAGTTAGCCAATAAGAAGACAGAGCTAACAGGTCAAGAAGTGATTTAAATATTATAGCATTTGTGTGATTATTTCAGGTCAAAGCTGCAGAGCAGCTGTGAACTAACTAGCAGCCATCCTACAACAAATTTTATTGCTGGCAGGGCATATAATTAAAAGCTTAAAATAATATCACAACGAGTCATTAATTTCATATGTCAGGTCATGCAATGGGAAATAATTTGTTTTTTCAGTTGGGCGATTAAGTGGCAGGATATTAAAGAATAGCATAGGGTAAAGTAGGTTCACAGAAGCATTATAGAAGGTTATAAATTATCTGAATGCTATTGGCACATTCCTAGTCTTCTTTTTTAATGGATTGTGAACTATACAACATAGTTCTTAATATTAAACCAAACATGATAGAGATACCTCAAGGCAAAGGATGGTTTCTGTGGATTACTAAGAAAAGTAATTCACAGCTCACCACCCACAAAGAGCAAGAAGCCATCATCGTCCTCTTTTAGATATCTCAGAAGAAGCAAAGGCGATTCAGTTAGTCCCCTTTCTCTGTTCTCATTTATTATTTCCCAGCACAAAAATGATCATCTTTGTGATTTAGCTGAATTCTCCCAAATACACTATTAAGAGAGTTAAGCACTTTCAGACTATGGTAGTGTTTTGCCTAACTTGCCATTTCCGGCTTTTCTTTGTAGCAGTACCTTTTTTCACTGGTTAAGAAATGTTTGTGGTATTTGAAATGTTAAAATCATTGTTACTGTAAAGGACATAGCAAAGGAGTTTGCACAGAAGCCATCTACTGCATTCCAAATGGCATCATTTCCTTCTTGCTTTCGAAACTTTCTCCTACACTTCCTGTTTTTCTAATGTGGATTTACCTCTTCTCTTTATTTATTTGAATGAAACACTCATATATTTTAGTATGGACTCACGAAGTTATTTTGTATTCTGAAATATAAACTATACTTGATTGCTCAATTAAGTCTATATTGGCCATTGTGAACTATTCAATTGGTTCTTGTATCATTTTAATGTTGCTCATACTTTTCTGTTTGAGAATTTTTTTTTACTTAGTGTGAAAACATATCCTAACTTCACTGTGGGTTTTTCCCAACTCCCTCCTAGGATCACCATATCTCCAAAGAGACCTGATGTCTTTTGTTGGCAAAAACTATTAGACATAACTACATAGACTCCATTGCTTCTAGCTATTCCTAGTTAAAGCCAGAGGTACATGAATATAAGCTAGTTTGTGTACATATGCTTGTCTATAATTATTTATGTACTGGATTTTTTAGGATCCTGTGCATATATATGACTTTAAATTAAAAGCAACCAAAAATAAATACTGACTCTAACGCCTACCCCACATACCCCAAACTGCCTATTTGTTTACTTATTCATTCACACAATGTATGTGGAGAAGCTTCAGGACTTTCAAGGCATGACTGACTCTATGACAAATACCTACAAAAGTCCAAGTAAATGCAAATGCAGTTCCTTTTAGCCAGAGATATATCTGAAGTTGCTTAACTCCAGACTGTCTCTTCATGCTTTCAATTTGTGTGTGTGTGTGGGGGGGGTCATATTTTGTAAGGTATTCTTCTGTTAGACTTTATGTCTACAAGGGATTGCTAAACTTTCAAGCTGAAAATCTAGTTTGCACATATTATCATTTGTATGTGTGTCTCTTTGTGTGTGTCTGCATGTTTGAAAGTGTGGTGTACATGATGTATGACATGTATGGGGGTGAGCACACCTGTGTGTAATTTTGAAGCCCTGGGGAGGATGTCATGTGTCATTTTTTTATTCTATTTTTTACTCTCTGCCCTTGAGATAAGCTCTCTCCATGAACCTGCATCTGACAGCATCCAGAACACCTCAGAGATCCTCCCGTATCCATTTTTATAATGCTATTTTTACAGATGTGCACGGAGCTATGCCTGGCTTTTCATGTTGGTGCTTTGTTTCAATTCTATGTCTTCATGTGTGGTGGTATGAATGAAAAATGCCCCACAGTTTCAGGCATTTTAACACTTAGCACCCAGTAGGTCATGCTATTTGGGGAGGCTTAGGAGGTGGGGCCTCCTAAGGAAGGAAGTATGTTACCAGGGACAGGCTTTGAGAGCGTAAGACCTGGTTGGATTACTAGTTCACTCTCTGACTCAAACTGAACTTTCAGCTTCCTGTTCCTGTTGCCATACCTGTTGCATGTTACCACGTCTCCTCACCATTATCGACTTCTACTCTGCTGGAACCATAACCCAAACAAACTCTCTTTGGTTAGTTACTTCTGGTCATTCCAAGAACAGAAAAATAATCAATTTATCATCAGTGCAGAGCAAGTGCTCATACCCATGGAGTCACCCCCCCCCCAACACTTAATGTACACATGTATCTATTGGAGCTGTTAGAGGCAGTTGTAAACCAACTGATATGGGTACTGGGAGCCAAACTTGAGTCCTCTGTGAGAGCAGAGCACTATTGTATGTCCTGAGTCATATATCTCCAGTCCCATTTCTGAATTGTGAATGCTATCATTATTGGTAAAATTATTGTAACCGTGTCTTACAAAAAAGTTACAATCTCACTTTAAACTTCCTGTTTGCCACCCTCATGACTGTACCATAAGTGAAGGGTGCCTCAAATTTGTCACTGGTCATCTTCAGGTGTATCCTCATGAGCTACACTTAGCAGCATGTTTTAAAATTAAAATGTGCTATGGCACTTTTCATGTGCATCTACAGATCAGTTAACATGCATCAATGTATTAAGGTTTATTCATTCAACATGGAATTTTTACCTTTGGAATATTTCAGTTTATTAATTCTTTGAAGAGAATTCAGACTTCTCCCAATATAGCTTGCTATTATAAATATGCTGCCTTTACTTTTAAAACATGCCCCCAAAAAGACTGTTCAGGTTAAACCAATAAGTGAAATTGCTGAACTGTTGAAATAGGAGCGGCGAGGTTGCGTCCCCAGCACCCCAGCCACCTGCTAGCTTATGCCCGAAATAACAACACACAAACTGTTTTAAACACTGCTTGACCCATTTCTATCTAGCCTCTTCTAGGCTAATTCTCACATATTAATTTAGCCCATTTCTAATCATCTGTGTAAGCACCCCAAGGTGCGCTTACTGGGAAGATTCTAGCCTACGTCCATCCTGGGTCGGAGGAGCTTCATTGCGTGCATCTGCCCGGGAGAGCAGAGCATGCCTCTCTGTCTGAGGCGTCTGGCTCTGAGAGGAGCTGCATTACTTCTGACCTCACTTCCTTTTACTCCCAGCATCCTATTCTGTTTACTCCTCCCACCTATGTTTTAACCTATCAGGGCCAAGGAGTTTCTTTATTGCTTAACCAATGAAATCAACAGATTGATATATGACACTCCCACATCACTGAACCACATGATTTTCATAAGAAATGATTTTCATACATACCTTAACTTCATTGTATACTACCAAATTAATACTCAAAAAGATTGGTCTAATTTCCAGTTCATATTTTTACACCAGAATTTCATATTATAAAAAGCTTTATTTTTTATGTATATTGTACTTTAGAGTTTTTAAAACAATGCTTATTTAACTTAATTTTTTTCCTTGTTTTGGTATTAGTGAGTTGCAAAACTACTTTAGATTTATTGGCCTCCTTGTCTGTCTAAATTTTATAAATGTTATCTTTTGTTGTTTGGTTCTTTAAACTCTGATTTAGTTCAATACTTATCAAACTTTCCTTCATGGTATGTGTGGATGTGTGCATGTGGTATGTATGTGTGTGCACATGCACACATGAACTCACATACGGTTTGGTTAATTCTCTTCTGATCCCAAATCATAAAACTATCTTCAAATTTTTAAAAAATGCTTTGCAGGTTTGATTTCTATGTTTCATATGCAATAAATATAGAATTATTTTGTGTATATCATGGGGTAAGTTTCTAACTTTATTCTGTTTTATGTGGAAGTTAATTGCACTATGAAGCATGTACAGCTTTTTGCATTTAACTTACTGATTTATAAAAACAAACCTGTCTTAAATCAAGATTCTATTCACACTTGAATTTTCTGTTCTAATCAGTATCATTATGTGATGTACTTTGAACAATTATCAAATCATTGAAATTTGGAGTTAATTTCTATTTAGTAATGTAGTAAGTGGTATTATTGTTCTTTGTAAAGGGGTATTCCTGAAATATACACATTTCTTACTCAAGTATGACACTGTAAGTTTTCTTAAATAATACTTGAATTACATCCTTATTTATAGTTATCCACAACTAAAATTTTCGAGATAACACAACAGAAGGATAGAAACTTCCAATTTAAGGAACAAAAGAAGTGGTTCAAGTATGTGGCCAGAATTTCAATCTTTGACCTCTGACCTTCCTGACTTGCGTGACTTTTGTCACAATCTTGCATTTTCCAGTCATCAGAATTCTCCTTCTACAGACTCCATCTATGGCTAATTTTGCTGAAAATTCAGCACAGTTCTAAAGCCTTCTCTTCTCTTGAAAAGCAATCAATCCAAAAGTCTTTTTGATGAACAGTTTGTACAATCTTTCTCCAAAGTCACTCAGCAGTGAACCCCTACAAGCAATAACTTCAAAGTTAGTGTTAAGAAATAAAACAAAGAAAAGTCCGAATTATGGTCATAGAGAAATGTACTTATTGAGAAAAAAAATGTCATAGAAGTAATTAAGAAAAGAAGGTCAAATGGCATTTTTTCTTTATTCTAGAGTTGCATTCCATTTTGAAATGTTAAAATTGATGGTAAATTTGACTATTGTCTGCGAGTTACTTAAAGAGGATTATCTACAAGATGAAAATGCAGTTGCATATCAAAGTCACAACCATCCAAAGCATATCAACTAAAATATGTGGAAAGAGATAAAAGTTGAAGACTCTTAACTATACTCCCAAACAAACAAAAATTGCTTCAGTATTACTTTCTTGAGAAATGTTAACAAATAAATGAAAATGCTTTTAAAATCTGTTCTAGGAGCTATTTTGTGAAGAATCAGACAAACATTATATAATAATGAAAATGTTACTCTTTCATATTGATTATTGCTCTCAGTCCACTCTGTTATTTCACAAATGAGGAGTGTCTTTTATTAGTATTTGTTTGGTTTTACCCAATAGTGGAATGAAAGAACTTGCAGCTGTGATTTTGAGTGAAGTAACAGCAACCAGACATATTCATTTTCATTAGCAACTAGGTAATCAGATCCTCCCCCAAACACCCTCCTTTTACAAAAAAAAAAAGAACCCACCATTATTTATCACTTGACTAGGAGCCGCAAAATCATGAAGTACCATGAGGAGAAAATAATCACAAAGCAAATTCTTCAGTTGCCTCAGTTTGCTGAAGATTGGCACATCCTAAGTGACAGAGAGCTAGAAGAAATATAAGCAGAACCCATAGATTGAAAATTTGAGAAACCAGACAGCTCCAACTTTTGAAATCTAGAGGAGGAAACTGTATATGACAAAACTTCCAGAAATCTGTGTGAAGAGGTTGGGGTGGGGTGGGAGATCTGAATCATTGGCTGAGTATTTGCCTTTAGCATATGCAACAAAAATTAACTATGTCTAGAGGGGGGAAATCAAATATCAGATAAAAATACAGAAGCATGAGTCAAAACAGATCTGGGAAGGGTTTCCATTCCCATGGATAAGAACAGAATGAAAGTCATAGTTTCCGGGTCATTGAATTGAATCCTTACAAGGCGATTCTTTGAATCCTTGAAGCGATTCTGTTGGCCTTAGTCTAAAGATAGATATGTGTTCTCTTTAGCAAAGCTAACAGCAAGCCATGATGTATCAAACAAACTTCTGTACTCTTTAAAGGAACACAACAAAATCTAGTGATGGGCAATGCCGCACACCGCGGCCTCCGTCTGTGCTCTAAGCGCTAGAACCCAGTTCACGAGCTTCAGGCAAGGGGCTGGAGGTTGAGAATACAAGGGGCAGAGACAGACCAACACACAGACCTTCAATCACTGGTACCAAAAAGCCCCTCTTTAATAGCACCACGTAGGCTTAAATACACTGCAGTCAATGGCCAACAGGTGAAAATCCTGTCCTGTGAGTCTCTAAGCTAGGCACAGCTTCTGATAACTTCAATTAGAAGGCTCTAGACAGGGAAGAGCAGCTGAAGGCCAGGACTTAATTGGTCCCAACAGGGCAAAGTGAAATTGTGTTGTGCATTGCATTCATGCTGTTCCTTACTTAGCTGTTTTTTCTGCTTCTTTGAATTCAGGAAAACAGAAATAATGCAGGGATTTTAATTCAGGAAAATATGACCCATAATCAGAATTAAAAATCAGCCCATAAACTCATAATTCACAAATTTCTTTTACATATTTATTTTTATTTATATTCTATGTGCCTTTGTACGTATAAGTTCAGTCTGCATGTTTGTGTCTGTGTGTATATATATATCTTTCTATGTATGTGTGTGTGTCTATGTCTCTGTGTGTAAGCCTGTGTGTGTATGTCTGTGTGTTTGTGATTGTCTCTGTGTGTCTGTGTATGTACATGTACTGCTGCTTTCAGTACCTCCCCTCTATGTATAAGTAAAACACATGCATTCTTTATTCTGATGAAATGTACATTTTATGACTCATATAGTATAATTTTACTATGTTGGCAGATTATTTTATGAGTAAAACTTCTTTAAGCATGTAATTGTTAATTAAGACACATCTATATGTCTGTGTGTATCTGTGCACATGTATGTATATATGTGTCTGTGGGAATATGTTTATGTGTCTGTATGTGTGCATGCTTATTTGTTTTGCTGGCTTACCTGCATGTGGCATCCAGCGGATCCCTCCCCTTGAACTGGAATTATAGGTGGTTGTAAGCCACAATATGGGTGCTGGAAACAAAAGCCAAGTCTACTGCAAGAACAAGTACTCTTAACTGTTGAGCCATCTCTCCAGGGCCATAAATAACAAGTTCCAAAAGCTAACTTACCGTTTCTTTTCATTACACCCTGACTAACCAATGACTTTTGTGTTGTGATATCTTTCTATACTTCCTTCTGGAATGCTCGTTCATCTCTTACAGGAAGGAGAAATGCCACAGTCACTTAGGAAACAAGCATGTCATAAAACCCAGCGATGCCTCTTTACTCAACTCCCTTTGTCTTTTTTAAAAGTTCTGGGGTTTGAACCTGGTGCCTCAGGCCCCAAATATACTAGGCAAAGACACTAGCAGCAAGTTTTTTTACATTCCTAGGCCAAAAATTCCTTTTAAGTAGTCACTTAGGATAATTAAAAAACATATCCATCAGTATATTGTATATGCTTGTTCATAGCAGTCAGAGCAAACAAATACAGATTGGGATGTGTCTCCATAAGAATTACATGCTAATTCTAATAAAATAAAACCAAAATACTGTACAATATGCATATATGAACCTAAAATTCAGTACCGTAAGTAAAAGATACCATATGCAAACTGTTAGACGATTTTGCTACAAAGCGTAAAGCTTTAGTGACTGAAAGAGAATTGGGTCTGTCACAGGCTGAGATGGGGTCGTATGACAGCACCTAAGAGCGACACAAAAATCCATACCTGTGAAAGTACACAGTTTTCAAAACTCATTGAGTTACATCTAAAATTAGTGACTTTAATGACGTGTTCGTTTTATTTCAATAAAGCAAAAAAAAAATAAGTTGAGAGGATTTTGAAGTGGAATAGGCATCTAAGACTTGTTACCAGATGACCGCATGTTACGTTCACCGATCTTAAAGAAGAAATAACTTGGCAGTGAATTCAATAACAAATAACTACTTGTAAATAAAGCTTATCGAACTAATGTCAAACAAGGAAATGTCTGCTTACCCTCACAAGGAGCCTTGAAATCATGCCAAGCAAACTAAAATTGGCACAAAGAAATAAACACTCCATCTTTGTGTTAAGAAAGCTAAGGTTTTTTTTTCTTTTTGCAGGATTTACAGAAAGTTTCACAACTGACTCTATGGTTGTAATCCACACCTGGAATCATTTAGATTTTTAACCTACTCTGAATTATATAGTCTCAGACACTTGTCATGAAAATACAATTTCAAGAACCAGAAAAACAGAATCAACGACAGAACTCACAGGCCTTTGCAGAATTGGCTCACTCTTTGTGGAAAAAGACAGTCACCACTCTCCACTAAAACTCTGGTGGGCAGCTCCTCCCCATTCTTGGACAACCGAAGTATGTGCTCAGGATTCTTCTCGAGAATTGTTTATTGCTTTTACACGCAACTGATGCAGTTAGGAAAGTATGTTATTTTCAACATCATCATTTCTTACGCTGATTGTGTCCTTGGTAATACGAAAAACCTGTATCAGTGATTTTACCCACAATCAAAAGCTGCTCCAACACTTGAATATGTTACTCATCTGTTTTTCTTTTAATTGACTTGCTCAAGATCTACTGAACATCTCCTTTGTACCTAATACCCTACCCAAAGCTGGAGGCACAGCAGTGAATACATTAGACAGTTTAGACCTCAGAGTATATAGAAGAAGAAAAGAAGCTCCCAATTAAAAGACCAATGAAAAATTACTATAACTGATATTTTTGTGTTTATGTGTTGGGTGTACATATGAGGTTCAGATAGAAACATAAAACATTGGAAAATGGCAAAATGGAGTGAATGGGAGATGCCACAGAAAGCTGAAAATGAGTGACAGAAACACAAAAATATTTCCAGAAAGAAATGTTGAGGAATGAAGTTCTATATGTAGATGTGTTATGATACATAAATTGAAAGAAGTTCAACCTGTGATTAAAGACAGACAACTTCAGTGGGTGCCAAAACAACCCACATGAATTATTTGATAAGGTTTACTTAAAAACATTCTTTGTTGGGCATAAAGGTACATACCATTATTTCCAACACCTAGGAACCAATGCCAGGTGGGACTCTGTAAGTCGAAATTCACCGTGGTCTACATAGTGAGTTCAGCCAACCCCGGATGCATAGTGAGAACCTGTCTAAAAAGTAAACACACAAAACAGACTAATAGCAGCAAACCAAAACGTATTATTGCCTTGCCAACCATAATATATTATTTTCTTACACTCATAGTGAGTACATCTGACATTTTTATCTCTTCAATTCATAGTTTTAGGAAATCATACCAATACTGACCCCTCTTAGTTTTATTACAGCAGCATCATTGACAAGAAGGTAACTATATTCCTCCTTTTCTCTTTACACAAGATTGCTTTCCTTTTCAGGATATTTCTAAGTAAACCATAGCACTGATATTATTTTTTCCTAGATGGAAGTAGATTAAAATACTGAAGGAGTAGGAATGTTTACATACGTTACTGCAAAATACACTTCTTGAAAAACAAAACAGTTCATCAAGTTTTCCAAAGAAAACATTTCTCTCCATTCTAACTGCTTACTCTTCTGTTCTACTCTACTCCAAGCCCTTCGGGAATATCTGCTCTGTGTTTTACGGTGTTCAGGGCCTCCATGTTCACAGGCTGAACTCCACATCCCATGGAGCCCCATAAGCATCATGGTTCACTGGACTCATTGTGGTTCATTCACAAGAACTCGAGTATGTCTTCCACAGTCTCTGTGCTATCTCCCATCGCTCATTTTTTTTTTCTGAGACAGGGTTTCTTTGTGAAATACTCCTGGCTTGTCCTGGAACTCACTCTTCAGTCCAGGCTGGCCTCAACCTCACAAAGATCCACCTGCCTCTGCCTCCCACATGCTGGGAGTAAAGGCATATGCCACCACCATCTGGCCCATTGTTCATTTCTTGAGACTCCTGAGTCTGAAGCCTTGTCACTAGCTAGGTACACACTCCTCTCTCTCTGACATCTCACAAACAGCTCAAACAGCCAGTACAGACCTTATTGTATTCCTATTACTTTCTTGAAAATACTTTGGATGTCAGTTCAAGAGAGTTAAGAAACAGCCCTCAACCTTTAACAAGAACCATGTTCAAGGTACAGTGGAATTTCACAGCAGTTAAAATAGAGGTTCTGCCTTGAAGGAGCTCACTAGGTAAAACACTCTATTACATTCCCAATTACTTCCCAGTCACTGTAATTATAAGACCATACCACCAGAATCAGGTCTGTATCAGATATGTGCAATAGGCATAGAGAACATTTTCACACAAAACATTTCTCAGAGGCTGGGAGCCATTGGGCCTCCTTGACACTTGCTGAGTGACAAACAGAAACATTACTTCTGGGATAGTTTATTCAGTACTTTAATGGAAGTAAGACTTGAATGCCTCCATGTAGAACCAGAAGCCTAAGCATGTTGGTAATAGTTATTGACATCTGAGTCTCTTTTTAGTTGTATTAATAATATCTTCTAATCTCCTATATTAATGATGCTTTTGACATCTGAGGCTACATGGAGAGTCATCCTTCCTGTCACCAGCCAATTCATGGAAAATGACCAGGACTAAGTGTGCCTTTTTTACACCAATGAGGTAACTCAGATTCTACACCCCCCACTTACTCTGCTGTAGTCTCACGCTCGTGGGCACTAGCCCCATTCTAATCACCCTGCAGCCAGGAGCTAAACAATGAGAAGCTAGCTATCTCTGTTCTCACAATACTAAAATGGCTCAGCGAGGCATCTCTACACCTGTTTGCCTTGTTCCACCTAATCTTTCCTATGAATGCTGTGCTAAAGGTTTCTCCCTATATGTTCTCTTCCTCTTCTGTTTCTTGACCTATATTGGGCCTCCTTTTGGGGAACTTGTGGTACAGGTATATATATGCCCCTCACTCTTGGGACATGTGAATAACTATCATTAGTAAACTACCTGTGTAGTAGCAGTCATCACCAATCTGTTAGTTCAACTGCACCCAGAAAATGATAAAACCTATGTTTAAAATATTTGACCCATTTGTTTTTTATTTAATTAAAATATAATTATGTGATTTCCTTCTTAACTGTCCTCACTCCACCCCTCCCATGTCTCTCAACCACCTGTTCTTTCTCAAATTTATAACATATATTTTATTAATTATTACTTTCATCATTGATGTCCTTAAGCAGCCACATTATTGAGATTACCTGGGTATAACTCTCCTAACATATCCAGAAGAAAAAATCTCCCAGAAGACTTCCTAGTCTTCTGGCTCATACAAACTTTAAGCCCCATCTTTTATGATGTTCTTTATTCTTGAGTATAGAAGCTGGGTTGTAGATATATTAGTCAAAAATAAACATCCTATGAGGGTGTTTTACTATTTTGACCATTTGTAGCTCTCTGTAATGGTGTATATAGACTTCAAAAAATGAAAAACAGTAAACAAGATTGTTTGATGAGGAGTGAGAGCTATACTTCTCTGTGGGTATTGGGGTGGGGTAAGTGTTTAGCAGGCAGTTAGGAATTATACTCGCCTAGTAAAATAAGAGAGCTATTGGTAACCACCAAGACGTAAGTGTCACTATTGCCTCTTGAAAGAATACTTATCATGCCAGTCACTGTTGCTGTTCATAGTTGTCAAAAGCTGAGTAGGCCTATTGTTTGTTTTTCTTCCTTGGCAGCTTGAATATTTCTGGTACCATAAAAGCTAGTCCTCAGGGAGAAATCATTCAGAGCAGATTCAGCTTGAATCCTGCATTCCTGTGTGGCAGTGTGTGGTATCAGAAGCAACGGGGACTCAAATTCTGGCAGGCAAGAGCAACAGCAAGAGCAATGGCAAGAGCTATAGTCTATGTTGCTTTGGGAGTCCAGTGGTCAAGAAAGCTTCTTATGCTTGGTGCTGGGGTCTGGTTAGATAGCATATGACTCTTGGGGAAGGCATTATCATCCCTAAGTCAAGTTTAGAAAAGAGCTGGACTACATGGCTTGTGAAAGATAACTTGCCTTTCTCAACTTTTTGGGTCGACCTGACCAACATGTGTGTACTGTTATCTTTCAGTTTTATCAAGCTGCTGCTTTCAGTTTCCTCCCCTCTATGTATAAGTAAAACACATGCATTCTTTATTCTGATGAAATGTACATTTTATGACTCATATAGTATAATTTTACTATGTTGGCAGATTACTTTATGAGTAAAACTTCTTTAAGCATGTAATTATTACTTAAGAGATTCTAAAATCTACAATTAAGTCTTGTTATTTTTAAAGAATCATATGTTGTAAATAAAGATATTGTGCTTCTCCTTATATCACCAGCAAGCAAGTAGCATTGGCGGTAGTAGTGTGTCCCTCAAGATATCCATTTGCAGAATATTTATGCATTTATTGAATGAATATCTTAATATGAACTTGTTTTTAAGAGAAGAAGCAAATGAAGTTTAATTATTGGGAAAATTCAAATCATTTCCTGATGGTGGAGAGTCTTCTGTTTTGTGTTAATTTCATTGGTTAAATAAAGAGACTGTCATGGCCCTTTAATAGGACAGAAAATTAGGTAGGCAGAGTAGACTGAATAGAATTCTGGGAGAAAGAAAGCCACGTCAGGCACTCGCCATGATTCTCCCACTCCAGACAGATGCAGGTTAAGATCTTTCCTGGTAAGCCACCTTGTGGTGTTATACAGATTATTAGAAATGGGATAATCAAGATATGAGAATTAGCCAATAAGAGGCTGGAACTAATGGGCCAGGCAGTGTTTAAAAGAATACAGTTTGTGTCTTGTTATTTCGAGGCACAAGCTAGTCAGGCGGCTGGAAGCCGGGGCGGCAGGAACACAGCCCGCCGCTCCTTACAACAATTTCCCATATACAATTAGGGAAAGATTAAATCCACTTCTCATTTCTGCTATCCATGAATTTGTGGTACACTTGCTAGAAATATATTGAACAATATTATTTTCTCTCGTTACTTTCTAACATAAATGCAGGCTACAAGATCAGACTGTTTCATTGTAGTTTCATATTTGTTCATTACTATATTGAAGTGTTTTTTGCAAAGGTATCTTCACTAATTGTGACTGAATTGAATACTATTTAGAAGAAATAGTTTAAATCCTCAAAAACAATTAGAGATTGAATAGCTCAAGCACTGGCCAAGGACACTCAATGACAGCAGGAAGCTTGCATAAGATAGCTCAAAGCTGACATTTAAAAACTCAAAGAAAGTTATGGTTTGCACTTTATACATCCTGTAGTATGTGTCAGCTCTCAGTGCCTGAGTTCTAACAGTTGCTGGAGAGATCACATCCTTGATATACTTTGTATCTTCAAAGCAAATCTCGTTGACTTTTCTAGAAAACCAACAATGTTCACTGCTCTCCAGCAGTTGGACATTTTGGGGTGAGACGTGAAGGTGGGCATCTGAAAAGTGAAATGGTAATGGAGAGTCTCGGCAGCAGTCATTCTGTAAAACCTGGCACAGCAAAGAAACCATTTTGGTAGAACATCATATTTCCATTCAACAGAAGGCTCTTCTAATGAGGGAGAAAGAGTTACTGTATCCTTTAGTGCCCGCAGAGTATGAACCCTGAAAAGTAAAAACACTCTCCAAGTCTATGAAAATAATTGTCAAACCTGAAGAACATTTGGGCCTTTTGAAATAAAAATATCAGACTATTCTGATGTTACTGAAGGATTCTATTTACCATAAGAAGCTGGCATTGCTTAAGCCAGAGCTACTGATTTTTCTCTAATGGAAAATTCCAAGAGATCGTGAAAGTTCTGAGAAATCATTTCTGAAGTTTTCTTGGTTTCTGGGCTATTGAAGCTAGACTGGGGTAAGCTTATTAAACCCACCTCTCTGGTTGCCAGTTAGTTTCACACACCTTGACTTTAGAAATCTGAAAACATCTGGGACATTAAACCTTCCAAGTCTATGGTGCACATTTTTCATAAACTAATGTCTAATTACAGGCATAACTTCTTACAGTGTCTTCATTATTGATCCTCCAAGAAGTTATATATGGGAATACATTTAATATAGCAACCATATCCCTTCTTTTGAAGCCTCTGACATGTGTTTTTGTAAGCGGTTGACCAGTGAATGTATTCTTTGAACCAAGAAGCTCAGTTCCTCCTTCATTTGACCAAGAGACTAAGCACATTCCTCAGACAACAAACCTCCAAGGAGAAAACTGTGAGTCAAGCAAGGGTCATCCCACTGTTGATGCTGTTCAGCTTGGGTCAAGTGATGTCATAAATGGAAGGTCAAGAAAGAACATTAAATTCTAACTCCAAAGATACATGTTTGCAGTTTCTAGGGTGTCTTATGAATTTTTTCTTATGATTTTTTAAATTGAAACAATTATTATGGCTTGCAAAAATAAATTATAATTAAAGATGTTAGTGCTAAAAATCAACAAAAGATGGAACCAAGTCCCACTGTTAGATGCCGAACAGGCTAGATCATTTTGATTGCAGGATAGGGAAGTAGTCATAAATAGTAACTCACAAGGAGTTTGGTGACATTTACCTGGCCCTCATGGACATTTTAAGGGTGATTTGGAAAAATGGAGAGCTAGAAAGGAACTTCCTGAGTTTCTTTTCAAGGCTTTAAAATAAAAACCATCTGAAGTGCACTTGAGCAACATGATTCTTGAACATTGCAAGTAGGAATGTCATATAAAATGCATGTTAATAGTAAACTTGAATTTCAATCAAGCAACAAATAATTGTTCTGGATAAATAATAAATGGTAGGGTCCATGTGTTTACTTGCTAAACTTTACAACATGTAGGGACCTCAACCACTAATTAGGTTGTTCTGAGATTGTCATTATTGGGTGAATTCTGAGATTTCTTTTTCTCAGGAAAATCTTCCAAAAGCACAGATTTCAAGAAACTTCTATAGGAGGGTGTGTTCAAATCTGTAATCACTGAGAGTTAAGATTTATTTCTAAGTGAAAAACATTCTTCATTTACATGGGGATGATGTGTATATATTTATTCTTCTTTATTGAGGAATTACATCCATATAAGTGAGATGACCTTCATATTATACTCTGTGTAGAAAGAGAGAAACAGGAAGTAGGCACAGTCTATGGTGTGCCTAGAAAAAGGGTCAAGGTCAGGTAGCTTATCTCTCACACATATTTTTCCATTTCTTTTGCTGATTATCACTGTGGCTATACATGGAATATACCTGATTAAGTAATGTTATATACATATACAAACCCATACAAATCCATGACTTTGTTCATGTATATATGAAATGATATGGCATAAGGGTTCTGCTTTAGAAATACTGGACTTTGGCTGAAGGATATAGATGTGAATATCTAGGAGTTATTAATTATTAAAGCCAAATTTTATATATTTGACATCTAGTATTCTATGCTGCCATATGTTTGAAATGCCCTATGACAAAGAACCAACTGAATGTAGGAGTTGTGGTATTCAAAAGTAGGGATATATGAAGAAACCTTATTTATGTATATCCACTGGTTTGTAAGTTATATATACAATACATATAAATATAATATATAATTTAATATACATGTATATATTAAAATTTTAATATGGAATATGAACAGAGGTACCCTTCATGGATAGACAATGTTGCTCTCAGAACATACAGGATATTAAATGAAAGCCTCAGTTCCAGTCATGAGATACCTCATTGTGAATTTTTAGTCAGGAAGACTAGAGAAAACTCAAACAACATGGGTTTTTGCTTTTGTTTTCCCACTGTAACTAGAAGATAAGGCACTATTGTTGAAGACACCACTTGCTTCACATGCAAGACACAGAGAAATCCACCTTGAACTGAGCATGAACCTCTCTTTGTGTTACATAGCTTTCATAGCACCAGAAGTTGCTATCCAGACTGCCGAGTAGAAACTGTATCAATGGGCTTACCCAGTACTGGATCCTGCATGCTATAATACCCATTTCCATGGCAAGACCTACCTACTGGTGTAATAGTGCCATCATGATCACAAGGATAACCGACCAATGTTTGATTGGATATGAGGCCTCCTGCTCCACAGGAGGTATTTTATTCAGAGTATTATGAACTTACTCAAAAGTCCATGACTAGAGAGGGGCAGCTACTGTTTTTTTCCCAGATTATTATGCTGTGAACTGCATTCTAAAAGTTTATGTTTATACTCATTGACTTGTGCAGCCCAGAGAAGCCTCTTTTTGAGGTCAGGAGTGGTCAATGCAGAGAGAATCATAACCAGTTAAAGTGTTGAGTGGACATCATCAGAAGTCTCAGCTATGGATGGGCCATGTATATCAACCGCTCCATACAAAGCAGAGAGTACCTCATATGGAGCATTGTTGAAATAAGGAGCGGCGGCGGGGCTGCGTCCCCAACACCCCGGCCGCTTGGCTAGCTCATGCCCGAAATAACAACACACAAACTGTATTCATTTAAAGAACTGCTTGGCCCATGAACTCTAGCCCTTACAGGCTAATTCTGGCACCTGGACTAGCCCATTTATAATGATGTGTGTAAGCACCCCAAGGTGCGCTTACCAGGAAGATTCTAGCCTAAGTCCATCGTGGGTTGGAGTTGCCTGGGAGAGCTGAGCATGGCGTCTCTGCTCCAGCAGAGCTGTTGGGTCTCTCCGGGGGCAGAGCAGAGTCTGACCTCACTTCCTCTTCCTCCCAGAATTCTATTCTGTTTACGCCTCCCACCAATGCTTTAACCTATGAGGCCAGCCAAGCAGTTTCTTTAATTAACCAATGAAATCAACAGATTGATATATGACACTCCCACATCAGAGCATAACCCAGGAGCAGAAAGAATATAAAAGCCAGTGGTAGGAGAAGAAAAGCTGTGAAATATTCACTTCTGCACATGAAAAGGATGGTGCATATGTCATAGATCAATGTAATGCAACTGTGGTTAAGTGAACAAGACCAGCACAAGACCAAGCCAATCAAACTTCCAGCAAGGATGGGGAGGGACCCCTGAAGCCTCACTATTAGTGGAGGAGCTAATAGATACTGAGAGAAGAGCGACTATTCTCTGGGGATTCGGCCACTTGTAGGCTATTCATGCTTCAGTGGATGTCCCCATACCCCTGTGCATGCTAATAGCAAAACTGACTTGGTAAGCTCTTAATAACAGCAAAAATGAAGACAAAATTTGGAGGGAGTTAGAGTAGGGTCACTAGAGGGAATAGGAGGAAGGTAATGGTAGATGAATATGATAAAACACATACCATAAATGTATAAATTTTTTTTAAAAATAAAAAAGCTATGGAAGTGTTTGATGAAGTTAGAAGATTTCCCCTTGAGACATAATTATTCATAAAATATGTGTCAAAGGGGTCTGGAAGCAAAAATGCTATTTCAGACTCTCCTAGCCTCATAAAAAACGCTGAATTCAGAGTGATAAATAACTGTGGCCCACAAGAGTGGAACATTTAAGTTTTGGGGCCTAAAGGAAGCATCACAGGTTTCCTGGAGGCATGGGAGAATGTTGAGGATATCTGCTCGTACTGTGTGAAAGGCACTTTCTATTGGTTTACTAAAGAGCAGAATGACCAATAACTAGGCAGGCGAGAGTAGCAGGCCTCCTGGGGAGAGAGGAGAACTGGAGATGAATGTGTGGAAGTGACACCAGCGAGACACTGAGGGAGTTGAATGTACAGAACGGATGACAGGTAAAACACCATGGGGCAGGACAAAAATGACTAAAACAGGTTACATTGTAAGAGTTAGTTGTGAATGAGTCTGAGCTAAAAGCCAAGCTTTCATAATTAATAATGGTCTCCAGGTCATTCTTTGGGCTGGAGGTCCCAAAAGAGAGTCCAACAAAAAAAAAAGTTCAGTAACAGAAGAAGCATCCAGAAAATGCAGATGGACTTGAAGTTTGTGGAGGAAGAGCATATGTTAACAATGTGAAGTATTCAATATAAGCTTGAGGAATCTCTATTTGTACCCTTGATAGTGATGGAAAACCATGGGCTGTACAAAATGACTCACTGGACGAGAAACCAAGAGGAAGTGCTTGGAGAGAGAGGAATGGTGCTCATCTTGCTGTCAGTGAGGCTTTTACTCTGGTTGCCCTAAAGGAGACCTCCTTGTTTAGGGGCACGTTGACATCAACCCTGAAATGTCATCCAAATCTTTGACATCCTCTTTGGCTTTCTAGTCACACAAATTTAGGATGAGTGTAGCAATAGATAAGAAGTAAATGAATGATTAGTTCCACAAATGGAAATTATGACTTACAAATGAAGATAGACATTAGTAATTCTCTTAAACAGATGGAGATTATTGAGTCAAGCACAGCTCAAATTCATAAAGTCTGACATTATATACTAACTGGAAACAGACACATCCCATTTGGAGCACAGAAACTTATGTCACTGCTAAACAATGGGGAAATGGCTTGATACTCATCCCTTCAAAATGAACAAAGTATAGTCAGACGTGGAACTGTGATAATAGTATATTGTAGATTTTTTCTTTTTCAATTTTTTATTTATAGTTATTTGGAAAATTTCTACAAAGATTGCATGCTGCATGTCTTTCATTCTTACTCCATGAAAGCCAGCAGAAGTAATGCTATAATCATAAAGAAGTCTTGTTCCAAGCAACTGCTTATTGACAGGGGCAATACTACATGTTCATAAAAAGTTCATTTTCTCAGGGCAGACAGGAAGACTATCTATGGGCCTCCTTGGCTCTCTTCTGGTTTTGGGGTGTGTGCAGAAAGAGTGGTACACAGTTCAACCTTACCAAAACTCTTATTGACAAATATCCATGCTCTTCCTCCTTCTGGAAAGTTCTGGGACCAAAACTGAAGGAAACAGTTTCTCGGTGTGACATGAGACTAGAACTTCCAGTCACTAGCTGGAGAATTTCCAAGACTGAAGCCTTACCTGTATATTCTGTAATGTGACTGTCATGCTTAGTCATTAAGACGGCAGTGTTTAGATGTGACTGAAGTGCAAGCCAGCATATCTTAATTCAAATCAGCATCTTATATTAAACTTATCTCCCAGAATTGTTTCATTGAAACTGTTTTTTTTTTTTACATAGATATGGACTTTTGATGATGGCTGGCAAAAATTCCAAATTTTCCCATGCATCATTCTAGGTTGCTGGAATCAGCAACTTCATTAAATCACTGTGCAGATTTCCCAGGGCCTTGTACAGTTTCTGATCAACACTAACCATGTAATAAAGTCATGGCAATGAAATAAAAAATATTATTTCATAGAAAAGGTTGTAAGTATATTTATTCTAAAATAATTAAGGAAAACCCAATGGGAAAAAGGCAAGAAAATGGAGAAAACAACAAAAATACCAATTTCATAAAAATATAAGTATTCCACTCATTTGGAAAAGACACTGAAACTCAATCATAAAAAGATAAATATCATAAGTACATTGAGATACTATTTACCACTTTAGGCAAAAGTTCGACACACCGAGTTTCCCAAGCTTATTTTACTGAAGAAACTGAAGAATTGATGCTTTTGTGCAATGCTTGTGAGGTCGCAAATCACACCCTTATTACCACTATAATATCAAAAACTGGAAACTGCTGTACATCAACGGACCTGGCCTTCCGGGATCTAGCAGACTGAGTTCAAGCCAACATTACTAAGGACTTCCCACGTCTTGGTGACTAGAGTCTGAAGTCCCATAGTTATAGACAGGATTCCCCTGTTTAAATTGCAATTGGCTTTCTGTGATTGACTAACGCTTGTCTCACCCATAGAGAAGATCCACATATGTTTAGAAAACGGCACACGGACTCACCTTGGTTGTGACAGCATGAATAACCCCGTGTAAAGACCAAGTCAGACCGAACCTCAACCTGAAGAGGGGATTTGAGCATACAATCCCACCCCAATCCGTGGAGCTATTGGCAATGGTTAGCTGGTGGGAGGAGAGGCAGTTTTTCTAAAAGGGTAGCCCCTGGTTAACTAATTGCTCGCCAGGGGAGCTGGGATATCCAAGAATAGTTGGATGCACAAAATTGATCTTGCCGTATTTTAAGAAAGGTGGGGGCACAAAGTGGGTGTAGATGAAAGAGGGGCTGAATAAAAAATAAAAATGATCAAATCTCTTATAAATTTCATTCTAAAAATAATATGTTAATTTTTACTTACACCATAATTTTTAGCTTCTGGTTTATTTTCAGGATTAAGAAGTCATCCTTTTTCTCAGAAAACGTCTCAGTCTATAGGTTCTGCATGGGAAACACGTTCACAATGCCTGATGGCAGAAATGCTGCAGAGTCCCTTCATTTTGTTCAACAGACTTAGCGTAACTTTCTTCCAAAACACAAAATTTTACTACTTCACAGAACCTTACACTTTGTGATGTACTCTAAACCTTCTAAATTACAATTTTAGAACCAAGCTTCTCTACGGCACATATCAGACTAGTATCTTTCTAAATGAGTGGATTGGAGAATTTGATAGGATATTGGTTGTAAAATAAAGTTCAGTGTTAGGATAATTAGTAAAACATGGGGACATAATTTTGAATATTTTTTCATGTGTTTGGGGAGATACTTTATTTTGAGTCTTTTATTTGAAATTAAAATATTCCATCATTTCCCCCTTTCTCTTTCCTCCATACAACCTGTCCCGTGCCCCTCCCACTCTCTCTCAAATTCACAGCTTCCATTACCTTTTCTATATATTCCTAAATATGTAAATACAGCATGCTCACCCATACAAACTACAGGTATGGATATGATTTCAAGGCCCACCACATGGTAGTGTATAAATCACTTGGAGGACTCTTCCCTGGAGAGGAAACTTTCTCCTGTTCTTGGCATCCCTTCCTTGTCTGTAGTTCTTTGTCGATGGTCAGGGCCTCACGAGATCTAAGTGTGGAGAGCAAGTGATCTTACAGAGACTCAGTTTCAAAGCGATCTATTGATAACAAAAATCCTGCACCTAAGACTCATTAAACATTGTGGAAGTGCGCCAGAAAGATCAGGACCAGAAGAGTAGGATTCTGCTGTGAGGGTGTCTCCTAGAAATGTCAGTACAGCCACAGCCTGATGACTACCCCACATGGCTGCCTAAGCATCAGCTGTACACGGATGACACCAATAGGCACAATAAAGTGGAGGGGGTTATTCTGAGCATTTAAAGATGGTGTCAAAGATTTCCACTTTTGCTTCTAATTTTGAACTCCAGAAAAGCAGATGCAATAGGTTAATTCACTCTTCCTTAATGAGTTAAAACATTTTCCCCATGCAATAATTGTGTATCCGATGAAATATAAAGTACATGGAAGAGATGGAGGAAAAAATGAATCAAATGTAAGCAGCAATGTTGTGAATAGATGGCACATGGCTCATACTCCAGGAAATGCTTTTGCGTATTTGAAATGGCTATATCTGAGGCAAATCACTTTTTATTCTAAAAACATATGGCATGATTAAAAAGAAATGTTTGTCTGCATGAGTTATCCACATTTTCAATATTTTTAAGGAAATAGACTTGATGACAAAAACAGTTCAGCTAAATTTAAAATACCCTGAAAACTCTGGTATAAGATCCTGAATGAACTTTTTCCGTTCTGACATTTCTGTATTATTACCTATGTTATTCTAACTTCTTGAGAGAAAATTAAGAATAGTTGACAAAGGACCATTTAACCAAGCTATCATGTGGTTATATAAAATTAAACATATTAATAACTATGTTTTATTCATGTCTTTGTGGATATTATTCCTGTGAAGACACCATGACCACAGCAACTCTTTTATAGGAAAACATTGAATTGGAGCTGGCTATTAGTTCCAAAGTTTAGTCCATTATCATCATGAAAAGAAGCATGGTGACACACAGGCAGACATGGTGCTGGAGGAGTAGCTTAAAGTTCTATATGTGGATCTTTGGACAGTAGGAAGAGAGAGAGTGACACTGGGCCTGCTTTCAGCATTCGAAACCTCAAAGTCCATCCCCAGTGACACACTTCCTCCAACAAGGCCACACCTCCTTCAGTAAAGTCACATTTCCTAGTAGTGCCACTCCCTATGAGCCCATGGGAGTCATTTTTTTTTCGTTCAAACCAGCACAATTTAAAATCTCACCATTCATTGTGAGATTTGTCTTAGAAAAAGATGGATTAAATTTGCAACAATCTTCTACCACTGGAATGGATAACCTGTCAACACTGGGAATGATTCTGAGACCAACTTCTTTATAAGAACAAGTTTATTAATAGGATGGAAGGAAGGACAGACAGATGGAAGGAAGGAAGGAAGGAAGGAAGGAAGGAAGGAAGGAAGGAAGGAAGGAAGGAAGGAAGGGGAACAAAAAGGAAAATGTGGAGTATTAAACCATATTGTCTATTTTAGAAATTTACCCACACCACCTTCTTCTTCCTGTTATCTCTCGAGTACTAAATATTTCTTGAAAGTGTGTAGGAACAAAATCCAGTTTAAAAATTACTGAAATAGGAAAAAAGTAAAAAGAAAAGATTTTTTTTCACAAATAATCTTGATGTCCTGAAATTTTCAAGACATTCAGATTTTTTTCCTTATGTATTATTTTTATGGCTTCTAAGTAAATTTTCAATGAGAATTCAGGATACTTGGCCGCATTATTTTGTCTACACGTTACTGCTGTTTTCTAAAGAAATCATGTGGGAAGTGCTCTAATTAGCTTTTACTATCCACTCGACACAGCCTAGAGTCATGCTATGGAAGAACCTTAATTGAAAAACTGCCTAGATCAGGCTGGCCTGTGAGCCCATCTGTGGGAGAGTGTTTGAACGAGAACTGTTGGAGGAGAGCCCAGCTCACTGTAGGCTGCACCATCTCTGGGCAGGTAGTTTGCAACTGTACACGAAAGCCAGCTGACTATAAACTAGCTTGAGAGCTAGCTGGCAAGCAGTGTATTCCATAGTTTCTTTTTTGATAAGAAGTCATACTGTATGGAAAAGCAAGCTGGGCTGCCTTCAAGCTCTTGCTTGAGTTCCTTCAGTGATGGACTGCAACCTGTAATCTAAAATAAATCTTTTCTTCCCCTAAGTTGCTTTTGGTCAGGTGTCTTATTTCAGCAACATAAATGATACTAGAATTGAAATAAGATAATCTCATTAGGAGATTTTTAGAATACTTTCTATCTCTAATAATACTTATAATAAATATATGGCACACAACCACAGATACACTTTTTTTTATTGTACCTGCAAATACTTATTCCGGAAGAACCTAAGATTTGTATTGCAGATTGCTAAAGGACAATTAGATGGCATAATATTTATCTTTGAGGACATGGAACTCCTGCAGCACGGGCTCACAAGGATCATGCAGAAACACTGAAATTGTCTGCCTTTACCATCATCACCACATGACCTTCTGGGGAATGTGACCAAACGTCTATTCAATCCAGATGAGACACGATGGGCCAAATAAAAACTGCCGCCCCAACCTGACTTGGTAGACGAATGAATTTATTTGGATTTTCTACAGGAACATGGATGAAGGGTTACTTAAAGGAACATGAATGATTCACACCAGTGGTGATAGCTGTAAAGCCATATCCGCATCCCTACATCCCTACATCTCCCTTTCAGGCTTCTTGAACACTTTACCAGAGGACTAGAAATCAGACAAACAGAGAGGGAAATGGGCCACAGACAAGTAAAAAACCTTCCACTTCCTTCCACCCACTCCTAACCGGAGCCAAGGACTTAATAAGCTTTTATCCTAGTAGCAGGGCTCCCTTTCGGACTGCCTCCTCTAGGTTGATCATATATTTTCAAAGCCAGCACTGAACATGTTTACCTGAAGCTGTGCAACTAACAGAGTCCCATTTTTTTTCTAAAGTGACCAATCCAAAATGAGGGGAGCTGCCATGTCAGGTCACCAAAATGATTAAAACTGTTTCCCAACCTCCATGGAGGCTGATCCTGCCTCTGCTTTTGTGTGTGTGTGTGTTTCTCTGTGTGCAGTTTTTCACTTGTAATAGTTTGTTATCTAGTACTGCTTGCTGGACTGGAGACATTTTCCTGGCTTTTAATTCTTGAATTGTCTAAAGCCAGCCTCATCAAGGCCCTCAGGCAATAACAATTTGGGGACTCCTCTGGAATTGTTTCTGAGGAGCACCAACTGTATAGTCAGTATAAACCAAGACAAACTTTGAAAGAGTGGGCAGGTGCCACCCTGAGTCATCAGCCATCCCCGTCATCCTGCAACAGGTAACTAACTCTGCCGGCACAACCGCCAAGATTAATGTGGTGGAAACCCCAATCTGGTCATTTTATACTTCTCTTCTTTCTAAGAAAACAGGTCGCCTTAGGCACCCTTCCCTCTAACTCTAATCTCAGCATAATAAAGCAAAATGATCCTTCCAGATGGTTCTTGGGACTGATATTAATGACTTTCAGAGGTTAAACACTAGTCCAAGGAGACAGCATAAACTTTGTTCTTGGGGAGATTGAAATTTTCACCTCTATCTTGCTAATCAGTCTTCTATAAGTAACAACAGGATTATGTCAGTGTCTTTCTTTTCTCTGCTTATTTTACATGAATCAAACTGAGGGAGCCATTAACAGGTAGTAAAGGATGTGAAAAATGGGAACTAGAGTGATCTTCAGTTAAGAGCAGTTGTTCTTGCAGAGGACTAATATTTGATTCCCAGCATCCACATAATGCCTCACAACCAAACATAATTTCAGTTCTTAGAGATTCAATCTCCTCTTCTGCCTCCACTGGCAAGACACACACACACATGGTGCACAGATATATATGCAGATAAAGCACTCACATGCCTAAAATACAGTTAATTAATTTCAAATGCTAGTAAAGGTGTGGAGTAAGGAGAACAGTTGCTGGTGAGAATGTAAATTTGTACAGCAACTATGGATATCAGAGTAGCAGTTTCTTAGAAAGATCAGAATAGATCTATATTAAGATCCAGCTATACCACTCTTGGCTCTTGGACATATACACAAAGGACATTTCATTCTACGACAGAGACACACTACCGTGTTTATTGCTGCTATACTAATAATAGCTAGATATTAGAATGAAATAGTTATTTATCAATTTATGAATGGATGAAGAAAATGTGGTAGATTTATATAATGGAATATTACTCAGTCATTAAAAAATGGAATCGTGGTACTATTAACTGCTCTGGAGGCAATGAGACCTGGGAGAATGCACCCAATAAATGAGACAGACTAAAGTCTTATGCAGTAGCCAGTTTTATTCAGAGCATCAGACAATTTATACTCTGAGGGTTTAAAAGAGTCATGTGAGTAAAGTGCACAACTACAATGGCAAGCCACATGCTGCAAAAACATGGTTTACAATAGAAGCACATAAAATATAACAATAGTCAGTTGTAATGAATAATATGAAGTAAACTCACTTCTATCCACTACCTGGGGGAGGGCACACAAGCATAATCCAAGAATAATTCTGTGTTTTTAAAGAAACTGAGATTACAATACTCTTGCCTTGGTTTCTTGGAGTTTACTCTCAAGCCCACAAAAATTCTTCGCATTACTCCATTCTTGGACCATGTTCTGACATAGCACCAAGCCATTGATCTACAAAATATGCAAGGGTGATGGTGCCACAAAGCTTGTGGGAGTAAGCAGTCAATATCTGATTGAACTTCAGGCACATTCTGCAAAAGAAGGCACATTCCTGACACTGCTTGGATGACCAAGAATTAAAAATTAGCCCAGAGACCTAAGGTAAAGCTAAACACTGCTGCCAAAAAAATTGAAGGAAGAAAGGAAGGATGAAGGAAAGGAAGGAAGGAAGTTAAAAAGGAAAATATTCAGTGATAATATGACTCCTAATGATATTTTGCTATACTCATAGTTCTGTACTTTGCTCAACCATCATCAGAGAACTTCCTCCTGCAGCAAAAGGAAACAAATACAGAGACCCACAGTCAGACAGTGTGCAAAGAAAAAGACCTTAAAACACTCAGCACTAAATGGGATGCCTCCATCAAACCTCTCCCTGCAGGGCTCAGGGAATCTCACAGAAGAGGAAACAAAAAGAGTGTAAGAGCCCGAGAGGATGGAAGACACCAAGTAAACAAGGCCTTTGAAATCAGTATGATAAAAGCCATATGAACTCACAGAGTCTAAGACAACATACCAACAGGAAACAAATTCAACAGCATCTTTGGAGGGTCTTCACCTCATAAGGTCAGGTCAGGGCTTTTCCTTTATAAATTTATCTGATTTATTTTTATTTTGTTTATATATTTTCTTCTTTATTTTTATCCTACATGTCCTTGGTGTACATACTCTGGTTTCCAGTTTAGTGTTTTTTATAGAATTTCTGAGTGTACAAACAAGTGGGTCTCTGTGTCTGTATCTATTTCTTGTGCCTTTTCTTGGCTTCTTTTCTTTCTGTTTGTTTTATTCTATTCCAATGTGCTAGTTTTGATAGAAGCCTGATTCGTCGTCGGATAAACAGAAGGGGGTTGATCAGGATGGGAGGAGAACTGGGGAGCAACAGGAAGGAGTAGAGGAAGGGGAAACCATAATGAATATATATTACATGAGATAAAATATATGTTCAATAAATGGAAAAAAGAATGTCCTTAATGTTTATTTTATATTTGTCATTGTTATATTTAAACTTCTGTCCTTTCTCTCAAAATAGAAACATTAGAAATTCTGTTCATAAAGTTTTGTTGTTTACAGTTGAGGTCTACATGGGGTATTTCCAAGTTAGTGACCTCTTATTCAAAAGTAGCAAGAAAACTTTATTTAAAGCAAAGCAATAGTAAAAAAAAATCAGAATACACTTCAATGAAGTAGAGTATCACTTGCATGTAGATAATCAAGGTCATTGTTTAGGATTTGCTTTTATGGAGTCTAATGGAAAGAGTTTGCAAAGATGATAAGAGGCTCTAATATGTATATATTCCATACTTTCTTCATCCATTCTTCAATTGAAGGGCATCTAGGTTGTTTCCAGGTTCTGGCTATTACAAACAATGCTGCTATGAACATAGTAGAGCATATACTTTTGTTGTATGATAAGGCCTCTCTTGGGTATATTCCCAAGAGTGGTATTGCTGGGTCCATGGGTAGGTTGATCCCGAATTTCCTGAGAAACCTCCACATTGCTTTCCAGAGTGGTTGCACAAGTTTGCATTCCCACCAGCAATGGATGAGTGTACCCCTTTCTCCACAACCTCTCCAGGAAAGGCTATCATTGGTGTTTTTTATTTTCGCCATTCTGACAGGTGTAAGATGGTATCTTAAAGTTGTCTTGATTTGCATTTCCCTGATAGCTAAGGAACTTGAGCATGACCTTAGGTGTCCTTTGGCCATTTGAACTTCTTCTGTTGAGAGATCTCTGTTCAGCTCGGTGCCCCATTTTATAATTGGGTTGATTAGCCTTTTACAGTCTAGTTTCTTGAGTTCTTTATATATTTTGGAGATCAGACTTTTGTCAGTTGCGGGGTTGGTGAAGATTTTCTCCCAGTCAGTGGGTTGCCTTTCTGTCTTAGCAATGGAATATATACATATTAGAGTACTACTCAGCAGTAAAAAATAAGTACTTCTTGAAGTTTGCAGGCAAATGGATGGAAATAGAAAACACTATCCTGAGTGAGGTAAGCCAGACCCAAAAAGAGGAACATGGGATGTACTCACTCATATTTGGTTTCTAGCCATAAATAAAGGACATTGAGCCTATAATCCAGGTTCTTAGAGAAGCTAAATAAGAAGGAGAACCCAAAGAAAAACATATAGGCATCCTCCTGGATATTAACCTTCATCAGGCGATGA
This sequence comes from Alexandromys fortis, assembly GCF_014885135.2. Lineage (NCBI taxonomy): Eukaryota > Metazoa > Chordata > Mammalia > Rodentia > Cricetidae > Alexandromys > Alexandromys fortis. Next base: position 12,713,574 of record NW_026067900.1, on the reverse strand, counting down.
AAGGAGACAGAGACAGAGACAGAGACCCACATTGGAGCACCGGACTGAAATCTCAAGGTCCAAATCAGGAGCAGAAGGAGAGAGAGCACGAGCAAGGAACTCAGGACCGCGAGGGGTGCACCCACACACTGAGACAATGGGGATGTTCTATCGGGAACTCACCAAGACCAGCTGGCCTCGGTCTAAAAAAGCCTGGGTTAAAACCGGTCTCGCTGAACATAGCGGACAATGAGGACTACTGAGACCCCAAGAACAATGGCAATGGGTTTTTGATCCTACTGCACCTATTGGTTTTGTGGGAGCCTAGGCAGTTTGGATGCTCACCTTACTAGACCTGGATGGAGGTGGGTGGTCCTTGGACTTCCCACAGGGCAGGGAACCCTGATTGCTCTTTGGACTGACAGGGAGGGAGACTTGATTGGAGGAGGGAGAGGGAAAGGGGAGGCGGCGATGGGGAAGAGACAGAAATCTTTAATTAATTAATAAGCAAATTAATTAATTAAAAAATGATTTAAGAGGAAAAAAAGATGATAAGAGGCTCAGTGAGGGTAGTTTGCTGTTTCCATTGATAGATTAAGCCAGATAATCATTTTTTTTCCTACTGTGGATATCCTTTCCCATAATGTGTTAATCATATGCATGCCCAATTATGCACAGGCATAAAAAGGTAAACAGCGATTTCCCCTCAAAATTCACTTCAGGACACAGTTTTAGGGAACATGTACCCAAATCCCTCCAGGATGGATCAGCCTTTCCATTCTTTGTATTGAATATATTGGGATCGTACCTGAATAAAACCTTTACCAGTTTGACTGTTTTCTGGGAAGGAGAACCACCTCACTGTTTAATGAGGAATTTATGATGCAGATGGGGTCTGAGGTTACTAGGCATATGCTTCAGAGGTGTGTGTGTGTGTGTGTGTGTGTTATAGTTAAAGGAGCCAGGCTGCCCAATGCATTGCTAGAAGTAGGGTGGCAGTGTAAAGCAAACCAGGAAGCTGGAGGTTACTAAACCCTTCCGTTTGCCTGCTTCACTTATGGCAGCACTGGCTATTTTTAACACTGTAGCTCTCACGTGTGTTTAAAGCATGTGTCTGTAGAAGTGATTGTGTGTTAAAGTTTTCATCTGTTTCCTTGCAGACAGAATGATGCAAACGTGAAAGACAGACAAATGCAGACCTATAGATCTGTTCAATCTTTTTGAGGCATTGAAAAAAAAAATCAAAAGAAACAGCCAAACTGAGCAGAGTCCTTCATGTTTACTGAGAGCCATTGTTTCTGGCATCTCAATTAAAACCAGTATTTGTGATTTCCAGAAATAAACAAGCTTTGCGTTTATGGAGAGGAGCTAAGAGTTATGCTTTATTTTATTTTTAAAGGTGGAAGATTTATAGTCCATGTGGCTCGACCTGATGTGGTTCATTCATTCCAGAAATGTGGGATTAAAGGAATCTAAGTCTAAAGCCAAAAAATTCTATTGCACCCAGGTGGAGTGGGACAAGAAAAAGGAAGCTACTAATTGGATGATTTATTTTAAAGAATTGTGAAATTTTCTTTTCAGCTTTGAAGTTTGTAAAAGTGTTAGAGTTATGTTTATATCTCATCTTTTGTTTCTACAGATATTAATTTCTAGAAAATACTCATTTTTTATGGTAACATCAATTTATTTTTAAAATTATGTGCAGGAAGAGGTGGTTTCTCTTTATTTTTCTCTTTTTCCTAACTTTGTTCTCCTACCATGCACTCTCTACATTTTAATTTTCACAAAATATTCTATTTTAACCCTTCCTATCCCGATAACTCTTACTCTTCCTCATAGGAGAAAAATAAAGTATTTTCCTAGATACTTCGTCATTTTTAATTTTTACTTTTGTACTTCATTTTAAAGAAAAACAATACTTCATTCTGGATGGGAGAGGTAGCTTAACGGGTTAAGAGGGTGTGAATTTTTCTTCCAGAGGACCTAAGTTTGGTTCCCAGAACCCATGTTAGGTGACTCACAACTACCTGTAACTCTAGCTCCAGTACCAAGAACACTATTTTACAAAGGTGAATGCTATGGATAGGTATCAGCTCGACTTCTCTGTGTTGAATGAGTTGTACAGATCTCATCTTCAGCAATAGGGTCTTACCATCAGTTTGTATAACATTAGAGACTGTTTTGTTGGGGTTTCTGTTCTTCCTGGTTCCTATAGTCGTTAGGTCCCAAAGAATCATAAAGAAAGTCTACATAACTTATAAAACCGATTGGCTCATTAGCTCAGGCTTCGTATTAGCTCTTGTAGCTTATATTAACCCATTATTCTTATCTATATTAGCCACATGGCTCAGTACCTTTTCAGCGGGACAGGTCACATCCTGCTTCTTCGGTGATCTGGATAGGACTGCAGAGGAATGGGCTTTTTCCTTCCCAGCATTCTCCTGTTCTCACTGCCCCACCTTTACTTCCTGCCTGGCCAATCAGCATTTATCTAAAACATGATTGACAGAATACAGACAATTCTCCCACACCACTTCTCCCTCTTTTTTTTTTTTTAAACAAAGGAAAATATCCATAGTTGATTTTCTTGGGGAATGTGGGCTTAGTATTCCAGGCTACTTCTGGCTAGTTGGGGATGCTGATAATCTTATGGGGACCTAAAGAAAATTTAGAGTTATCATCAAGTCCTGACTGTGGTTCTCTGTATTTGTTCCTGTCTGCTGCAGGAGAATGCTTCTCTGATGATAGCTGAACATGGCACTAATCTATGAGTATAGCAGAATATCATTAGACATCTTTCTATCACTAAAAATTTTCTTTATGTTTTTAGACAAGTAGTATTTTGTTTTCCCTTAGATACCTAGGCTATCTAGTCTTTGATTCTTGATCACCCATGTAGGTTTGTGCTGGGAGCCGATTTGAGTGGCTGCCATTACAAGATGGCATTTGGCCCCGGCCTCACTTGATACCATAATAGAGACTGCAGTTTTTCCACCAGAAAACAGGGTGAGTTGTTGTGATCTAGCTGCCCACACTCCCCCTGACTGGCAGGTGAACTTCCTTGTGGTCTGTAATTGACAAGGATGTTCCCCTGCTTTCTTTCCGGCAGGTGGGTTTCCAGAAAAGCAGTTAAAGTATCAAAGTATCAAAGGTTGCTAGGCAGACTCCCTATATAAGCAGCTGCAGCTCAGAGCCTGGGGCCCCTTGCTTTCTGCTCTCCCTTCAACCAAGAGGCTCCAATAAAGCGTGATTTGAGAAGAATCCTCGTCTGGTGGCTGTTCCTTCCTGCTGGCCAGGGAGTTCGCCGCAGGTTTGGATATGGGTTGTATCCCATGGACTGAACCTTAGTAAAATTAGATATTGGTTAGTTACTCCTGCATGGTTCATGGCACTATTGCCCTAGTATACCTTGCAAGCAAGATGCCATTGTAGAACAAAGCGTTTGTGGCTGGGTTGGTGTTATCTCTCCTTTGGTAGTGAAAAGGTACCTTCCTGTATGTACTGTACACAGAGTGGAAGCTTTATGTAGGCATCAACTTGATTTCTTCATGTAGGTGTTGTCTTCAGCAATAGGGCCTTACTTTTCGGTTTGTAGTGAGCAACCTATAGCCTTTACTGTATTTTGGTTGTTTGGGGGTTCCCATGGGACCCCTTTGACTTACAACTCAACATAACACAGTTCCTGTATAGGAAGATTCATTTGGTGGCAAAATATGGTCAGTTGAAACACCATATTCCACATTATTAGGGACTTCGTTAGGGATGCCTTCATATATGTATGTACTTTAGGAAGCTTCTACTGTTTCATACTATCTCTCAAGTGGTCCTGAATTTTAGATGTCTATCCCTATATTCTATCCCTTGTCCCTCTTTTTCCTTCCTGGTCACACATGATCTTCCCATTCCAATTGCTAGCCTTCCAACCATCCATAACTATCTGTTCTATTTCCCTTTCCTAGGGAGATTTATTTGCCTGCGCCAGTACCTTATTTTATATCTAAGCTTTGTGGTTCTTTGGACTGTAGCTTGGTTATCATTAACCTAAAGAACAAATAAACACATATAAGTGAATACATACTCTATTTGTATTTCTTGGTTTGCTTTATCTCACTCAAGATTATGTTTTTCTAGTTTCATCCATTTACCTGTGGATTTAATGATCATGTTGTTTAAACTGTTGTGTTATACTCCATTGTGTAAACATTCCACATTATCTTAATCCATCTTTTGTTAAGGAACATCTAAATTGCTTCCAGTTATGCATAGAGCAGTAGTGAACATGATTGAGCAAGTGTCTCTGTTAAAGAATGAAGCATCTCTTGAGTGTTGTCCAAGAGTGGTATACCTGGATCTTGAGGTACATCAATTTTTATCTTCCTGAGGAACCAACACAATTATTTACATAATGGCTATACAAGTTTTCACTCCCACCAGCAATGGATTAGTATACTCTTATTCTACATCCTTGCCAGCATGAGCTGTCATTTGTTCTATTGATCGTGGCCAATCTAATGGCTATAAGATGAAACCCACTGAAAGCATTCTAATCAATTTCCTTTTAAGTTTCTTTGAATTTTAGCTTCCAACAATAACTCTTTTCTAACTCAAGTGCTGAATGGGCTAGAAATATTAGCATTAACTCAGAAGAATTGAAGAAACTGTTATTATCAGGAAATCTCTTTATATTTCAAAGTGGGTTTCACACAGAGAGATTTCAAATGATGCTTTTTCTGAACATTTTCTCTTCAGATGTTTGAGTTCTAGAGCAAAAGGATGGTTTCATTGTCATGTCAGATATTCAAGTAAATACAAATAATTTTAATATTTCTGTTGTTTTAGTTCAGTTTAGTTTAGACCATATTAAGAATGGAAATGCAGTTTTGAAAAAAATTCAAGGGTAGTGAGGGTGAAGGAACTGTGATATCCATGGCTGGGTGGATGAGGGTGGGTGTTGATAAAGTTACAACTCATCCTCCCCTCTTCAGTCCCACAAGTGTATCTTCCTCAAATCTGAGCAGCCAAAGGATGTCATTCTTTCTGTAACAAATAATCCTGCCCTCTAGTAACTTGCATACTCTACTATAATCTTTAGGTGAAAATAAGACTTCCAATGGCAACTTGGTATAATTTAATCACATTGTCGTATTTTATATACTTTAAGAGGTATGAGGGACTCACATTGTAGTTAAATTGGTGGAGTCTTGCATGTCTGACATCCCAAGGACTACAGCAGGAAGTCCAGGTGGGAACTGACTGCAATGTTAGGTCAGCAGAAGCAGGAGGATAAGAAGTTCAAGTCATCTGTGCCTACTTAGGGAGTTTGAAGTCAGATTGAACTACCTAAGATCCTCTCTCAAAAGAGAAAAAAAAAAGTTCAAAATGGGATTGATCAACTATGAGTTAAGCTTAATTGTGAATTTAGAAATCAGAATGATATTTTGCTTAAAACTATTCTCAAGTAATCATTCTATATACACCAACTTTCTCTGGTTGTTACTATCCATCATTTATTCCCTTTCATAGGAGGGAAACATTTAAATAAAAAAAAAAGAAATACAATGCCAAAATTTCATTAGTATTGTTGTGGTTTGAACCTATGCCTTACTTTTACCAGGTCTTGTTTTAAACACCTGGCACCCAGCATATGGCCCTGTTTTGGGAACTGTGGGACTCTGGGGACGTGGTCCAGCTGGCAGAAGTCAGTCACTGTGGGTGGTCGTTCAAAGCTTATGCTCAGTCCATGGATCTCCTCATGCTGTCTTTCCTGCTTTTCCGAGTATAAACATTCGTCCTCTGACATAAGGTTCTGATACTCTGATGTTCTGCCTGTAACACTGGACCAAATAAGTACGGGCTGAACGCTGAGAGACTGTGAGCCAAAATAATATTCTCCATCCTTTCAGTTGTTTCTCTCAGGCATTTAGTCACTGAGATGAAACAGTAATGCACCATTTTATCTGATATTAATTTAGTTGTCTGGAGTTTGCATTAGGAGCCTGTCGTTGCCAAGCACATCATACCTCTCTTCCTGAGTAATAGAATGTTCATAGCATTGGATTTTAGCAGATCACTCCCTTCTTGGAATAAAAAAAAAGAAAAAAAAAAGTAACAAGCTTACAGGTCAGCATGCCCCAGCAGGAGCTTCTAGACAATTGAACAGAAAATACCTACCAGACAGCAGGCAGGACTTCACTGAAGTTGGAGTTGTCACAAACAAGCCTTAATAATGAGGCTGAAAGGGCTCAGGGGAACAAATAACTTAGGAAGAAAAGACTAAAAAATAGAAAAGAATTTGTGAACTTCCAAGATCAATGCGGGGTTTCAGGCTGCGTTTGGGATCTGGAAACAGATGTCTTCTTTTCTTACAAACATGGATTACATCAGAGATGCTGGCTCCCTCGGTGCACAGGGTGCGGAGAGCTGGAAGGTGAAGGCGATGCCTGCATACTTCAAAGAGAAAACTTAAAAGCAGGAGTGCTAAACCCTGTGATAGCACTGAGCAATGATAAAGGTAGAATAAGCAAAAGGGCCTCAAAAACATCTCTGCGATTCAAATCTAGCAAAATGAGAATGAAGTAAGAAAGAAAAAGTGAGAAAAGCAGCTTAGTGCAGCCACGTGGTGAACTTGGTTGCGATATTCTGAGCAATTCAATGGAAAAGCATTCTATGAGGAAGTGGTGTTGCAGCGGGCAAATCCTAGCAAAAGATTGTAAATCACACAGAGGTGGTTCACAGTCGCCTGGCTCATGAGCAACCCCTTACACATCTAGACTGTGAGGAAATGCTCTGGTGTCAAGAATGAAACGGTGAAAAATGTCATCTAATGTATGTGCACCATCTGTATTTACACACATAGTCCAAATAATGATCCATATATGTTTGCTGTGCATATTTTAAAATCAGAAAGGGGTGCTGAAGAAAAACACAAAAGTTTTAAAAGATGTCATTCTGCAGAATGAAAGACTAGTGAGTAGGACAAATTAAAGATGGCAGGTTGCTAAATTTGTGAAATTCTTAGTGTTGTTTTAATTTTATAGACTGAGGAATAGTCTGATAAGACAAAAATGGAATACAGAACTAAACAGCCCATTCAGATCCCATCTTATTGGTAAGAGAATCTCTTCTCGAAAAATCAGGCAACTTGGACAGGGCCTTACTATGTATGCCAGGCTGATCTTGAATTCTTGATCCTCCCGCTGTTGGGAGCAGTGAGACCCCAGATCCTGAATTTCTTGTAATCCCCTGATCTGAGTGCCTACAGCTGCTCTGAGCACGAGACTTTCAGGAGTTCCTGATGGCAGGAGAGTGGTTTCTGGTGGGTTTGGCTGGGGTGTGGCTATCTCTACATAATCTGCCCATGAACACAATAAAGGGGGCATTCTTGGGGAATTCAAGGATGACCCGTGTCGCTGTCTCTCTGTCTGTGTGTGTGTCTGTGTATTTTAACCCTCAGCCCCCTTGCCCGAAGCTCACGAATTGGGTGCCAGCTCACAGAGCGCAGACACAGGGGCGCAGTGTGCAACATCCCGCCTTAGCATCCTACAGTGAGAATAGAGAATATTTATATCTATTTTATCTCTTATCATAACTAAGGAAAACTATAACTACTCATTCTTCAACTCCATCAAAGACTCCAGAAGGATATAATAATACTTAAGTAAACAAGAAATAAGAAAACTCTAGAAATGACAGAGACATCTTGCTGCCTGGACAGTCACCCAAAGTTCCTCTGTATCGTTGGGGCATCCATCTTTGGCCTACAGGCCTATGGTATCCAGAGACATTTCCATGAAGCAGGAAATTCCAAAGACAGTTCAGTCACTATCTGCTTGTCCTGAAGAATGTCTTGCAGACTCTTTCATGAATCAGGAACCCCGAAAGACCATTTCACCTTTAGGCAAGTTCAGTAGTCCTCTCTCTGTGGGTTCTCTGTGTCCAGTTTATGCAATAGTCCAGGCAAGAACAGTTTCTTGCCCAAATGGCTATCAAACTCCATAAGGATCCGCTTCAATGCCCATCTTCCTTTTGAAGTAGATTGGTGCTGCCAGGAGCAGACGTGTCTCATTGTCATGAAAAGCCCTAAGTTATTAAAACATTTAAAATGCCATATTCTACAGTCTTTGAAAGATATGAAGAATGCCTATCTAACTGAA
>NW_026067900.1:12626541-12704702 GCF_014885135.2 Alexandromys fortis | reverse complement strand
TATTCTTTATATTCTTTTTCTTCTCTCTCCCAAGCCTACGTACATTCATCCAACAGTGTCTGAATCTGTTCTATTGTGAATCTGTAATTTTTTTACTATCCAGGATCATTTCTTAAAATGTTAAGCACTTCTTAAAAACTCAAGTTGCACCATGTACAGGTAATACGGTACTGCTTGTGTCCTGCCCAGTCTAAACCTTAACTGCGCTGTTATTATGGCAATTACGGTAGTCCCTGCCTGAGGTCAGCACAGTTCAGCATGGAGCAGCCGCTCCTGCCTCTGAGTCATTTGGTGCCCCTGAACCATTCACAGTTCCAGGCACACAGCAAGTCCACATTGGCGCTGCAATCAGCAGCTTAACTCCAAGACTGAGTGTGCAGCACAGAAACTCTTTTTAATCCAAGTTACAGCAAAATCTGACACACAGAGCACTGCGCAGTCTGAAAACGCGTCTCTGTATGGTGGCAGGAATCCGCCATGCTCTTCCGCCTGCCTAAGCCTGATTCTGCCATCCGCCTAGGTGCAGGCAGGGGGTGCTGAGCCATGGGCATGGTCTCAGAGCACTCTCCTCCAATCCCAAGTGGGAACAGAAACATCCAGTCCCATAAAAGCCTTGAAATGCTTTAAAGCCAGAGTTCACGCTGGCAGCACAGCACCAGGAAGCAGCGCTTTAAAATGACGCAGCTTTTTTTCTGCTGCTGTTGCTGAATCAGGAAATTTCTCTACAGCACGCCACCAACAAACAGCCAAAATCTGTGTTAAACTCTCTCTCCCCCATTTTCAAGCCTTCTCAGGTTTTTAAGTGGATTTAGGCCCCACGTTGGGCGCCATCTGTTGAAATAGGAGCGGCGGGGCTGCGTCCCCGGCACCCGGCCGCCCACATGGCTAGGTTATGCCCCGAAATAATTACACGGAAACTGTATTCTTTCAAACACTGCCTGGCCCGGCTAGTTCCAGCTTCTTATTGGCTAGCTCTTTCATATTGTTCTAACCCATTTCTAATATTCTGTGTAGCCCACAAGCTGGCTTACCAGGGAGGATCTTAACCTGCATCTGTCTGGAGCAGGAGAATCATGGCGACTCCTTCACTCAGCTTCTTTCTCCCAGAATTCTGTTCTGTTTTCTCCACCCACCTAAGGGTTGGCCTATTAAATGCAAATGGGCCTAGGCAGTTTCTTTATTAATAAGAAATCACTCCCACATCACTAAATAAAGTCAATTATTGTCAAAATGGGCCAAAAGCTATATTTTTAGCTTAATATTATATTCACATTAATGTGAGATTTTTTTCTTGGCAAGCATCTTACCTATAATGTATGAAATTATGTTAAGAGGCTAATTTACAGTGAGATAATATACATTAGTATACATGTTTTTGTTCCCCACAGTAGCAACCTAAATTACAGGCCATGAGAAACATATACACATGCACACACACGCATGCATACACATGGATTTTAATTATGGTGAAAACTTCTAAGTTGTTTTCTAAAGCAATGTTATTAGAGTTACTGATTTATGTCTTTTTTTTTTGTAGGAAGATCTAAGAAAAACCTAAAGCAAGGAAAATTAATCATTTTAATCTCAGAATTTCTCAGTAGCCAACCTGAATGCACCATACTGAGGTAAACGTGTTAAACACTGACACAGAACATTAGGAGATGTCTTAGCAGCCTTTCCATTTTTATCCCCTTCCAGGGAATGATTGTGATAGAAAATACCTTGTAACCTTATCTGGATCAGTGTGCCAAGCTGAGACATTGCATAGGATACAGTCTTTGTCCTCTGGCAAGACATCCTACTGTAGCAGACATTTACTGTCAGGACACTGCGAGACAAGAACTCACATCCAGATTTTTATCAACTATTGTAAGGTTGACTGGAAAACTTATGTTTGAAAACTGTACTAAGAAAACAGTCTGGCATTTTTGAGGAGGACCCAAAAATAAGGGAAAGCACCCAGGAAAGGTAGGCCAGAGTCTCTAGGGAATGTTCTGAGGAAAGCTAAACATAGCTTCGGAAAAAGCAACACTCCAAACGGCTGGGGAATAGGCACATACTCCATCCTTGAGCTGTCGCCCAAAATTGTGTCAAAAATTGAGTATGCTTTTGTTTTGAAATTATCTACTTTAGGGGTTGGAAAGATGAGTCGGTGTTTAAGAGCAATGGCTGCTCTTCCAGAGGACCCGGGTTCAATTCCCAGTATCCACATGGTAGCTTACAATTGCCTGTTAACTCCAGTTCCAGGGTTTCTGACACCTTCACACAAAGACACCTCTAGGCAAAACACCAATGCAAATAAAATTTAAAAATTATCTACTTTAAATGATAAAATCAGGATAATATATTTTTCTATATGTTTTTCTTAGAAAATATGAGATTTCTTCTTGAGAGGTTGGCTGAAGATCTGAGGAAATAGTAAGATACTTAATCTCCTAAGAACCATACTACATCAGGTAATTATGTGTAATTTCATTTAAACGAAGTTTCTCTTAACATTATAAAAAACTAGTGGCTCAGAGAAACTAAAGCACTTCTCCAGCATCGCAGACTACCAAGGGGCTATGCGATTCAATGTCCTTGGAGTCTTTATCCAGGGGAGAGGATGGTGTAGCTCTGATGTCTCCAGAAATTTCAGCTCTGTAATGGAGGGCCCAGTTGTACGCACACTAACAATTCTTCCTTCTTCCATCAGGAGTTATGTGTGAACTCCACAATGAGACTTAAATGCTTCATGTCTACAGGAGAAGCACAGCTCGAACCCCACCCATCTGAGGAAATATCCTGGGAATTTCATACATTTCTCCTCCCCTGGCCAGCTGTTGACCAGATGTTAATGAGAAGACACTAGGGAGGTCAGACAATGTAGTCTATTCTGGGAATTGTGTTTCCATATAAAATTCTGGAATCCCTATTCTTACAGGAGAAGGAAATGGGTGAAGGAGAAATGAAACAGTCACTGTTTCAACTGAGTGCATCTTTCCTAACTCTCGTCTCCAAAGGTGAATATGTATATGTTTACATTTAATATAGAATTGTCAGTGTTTCACATTATTTAAAGACAACTTTCAGATCAACTGTAAGGGGAAACATCATCGTATTCAAGTCCTTCCTTATGTCAACTTTCAGTCACTGTGACAAAAGACCTGAGAAGATCCCCTCAGAGGATGAAATGGTGGTCGGGACTCAGAGTTTCAGAGATTCTGAACATGTGGCTCTGTTGTTTCTAAGGGCATGGCAAGGTAGAACATTATTCCAGAGTCAAAGAAGGCAGAAGAAAGAGACTCACATCACTCAAGAGTACTCTTAGTGACCCAGAACTAGATGAGTAGAGTCTACCTCCCACTTACTCCTAATAGTGCCACAAGCCTAAGGCAAGGGTCAAGTTCTCCTCATCATTATAAGCCTTTGTGGAGACATCACTTGCAAATCAAAGCACTACTCCAAGTTGCTGATTAAAATTCAGAACACTGGCAAATGATAAAAGTAGTTTATGGATGAAGTTAGAATGCTTGTATTGTGGGGACTGCTAATGAACACACTCATTTTCCCTGCTGACTCTTAGGCTAATGCTTGTAACACTTACTGAGTAGCCTGGGTGGTAGCATGAACTTTATTCCCAGCACTCCACCACACTAAATCCAAAGGCAGGAGTATCTCAATGAATTTGAGGCCAGTCTTTTCCACATGGTGAGACTCTTGTTCAAACAAGCAAGCAACAACAAAAACACACCAAACAACACACACACACATACACATACACACACACACAAACACACACACACACACACACAAAGCCCTGCCCCCAACTTTCTGGGTAATTCTACTGTCACTGTATCCTCTATAAAATGGTGAATTGTTGAGACTTAGTTTGGCTTTTAATTCAATTTCATTGAACTTTCTCATTCTAAAACACCACGCCCAGTCATTATGCTCATTCTATTCTTGCATGTACTATTTCTTGCTTTAAAATCTAGATCTCCAGTGAGTATTAAACAATGGCTTATGTAAAGCAATTGACACAATTAAAAAAGTATGTTTATATGTGTTTACATGGTAACAGAACAATAAAACCCTTAAAGCAGTTTCTAAAGCAAAAGCTGGTGTTTCATGTGTATGCAGATGTGTGTATGTATGTGACTATCCATATTTTAATCTAATTGGTACAGGATGTTCCTGCCTCAGTATCTAAGAGTTTAGATTTTGGAACTGACTACGAAGTTGCTGTTTTTGAGAAAACTTCCCATTGAAGAGAAAATGTTGACTTGCTCAACTTCAAATATACAATCACATATGAGTTTCTGGTCCAAGTCAGTTATGTCCTAGTGTACAAATTGCACTCTTCACACACCACAAGATCTTAATATTTTTCATAAAGTTTTTTTTACATTTGAGAATTTCTTTTCTTTTCTTTTTTTTTTAGATTTATTTATTTATTATGTATACAACATTCTGCCTCGATGTATGCCCGCACACCAGAGGAGGGCGCCAGATCTCAGTACAGATGGTTGTGAGCCACCATGTGGTTGCTGGGAATTGAACTCAGGACCTCTGGAAGAGCAGCCAGTGCTCTTAACCTCTGAGCCATCTCTCCAGCCCCCTCTTTTTTTTTTTTTTTACTGTTTTTATTGAGTTATCCATTTTCTTCCACTTAAGGCCAGACAGAAGAAGAAAGGTGACAAGTGATGCTGCCCATTAGTCAATGGTAAGGCTAGCAAGTGAGAAGAGCCCATGACAGCTCTTCCCAGCCCTTCACTTCAGCTTTACAAATATCGACTTTTACTATCTTATAAGTATATGTATAAGTTTGTAGAGTATGTACACATGTGTGTAGTGCCTGCTGGTGCTAGAGGACATAGCTCTGAAGCTCAGGCAGCAGCTATCTTATGTGAGTGCTGGGAACCACTCTGCAAGGGTAGTCAGGCTCCTAACCACTGAGCCAGCATTCCAGCCATTCTCTTCTCAGGTTTTCATTCTCTTTATTTCTTGGATTTTTGCCTAGATTCTTTGTTTTTGTCTATTTTTTTTCTTCTCTAGTTTTTCAAAACTTCTCCAAACAGTGACCCCTTGAACTCTGCCTGACTTCTGAATCCTTTCTCGGACTTGATTTCTTCATCCCCTGAGTAGGAGGAGGACAGCAAGTAGAGACGGAGATGGAAACAAGGAGTTAACTTGACTCTTGTATAGGAAGCAGCTTGGTGCGGCCTGATGAGAGTGCATGATTGCAACAGGCACAGTAAATCAGTGGGGAAGGAACAGCGGCTACCAAGAAAGTGTTAAGATGAATAACCAAATGATATGTATTAATCACAAATATTTCACATGCTTGGAATAAGATCAAACAAGGAAACACTGTCTGGACTTGAATATAAATGGTGGGAACGCAGGCAATGATGAAAATAGATTGGACTTTTGTCTTAGAAATAGCTTTCTTTCAACATTCTGCCCTCACATTTGGTAAACTATTAATCATACTTGTCACCAAATATAGAAGGACATCCTTCTTAAGGGCAATGCCTGGGATGAGCATGTGGAAAGCAAGGAGGTTCCCAGCTTAGGTTCAATTTCACCCGACTGCTACTGCATCTGCCCATGTGATGGAATGTAAGGATGTTTCACAGAAACCTATTAAAAGTATTCTCCCTCCCAATATCTGCATTCTACACTAGTAGTATAATAAATAAGATGCTCAGCATTGCAGCAGGCACTGGTTCCCTTTATAATTTTTGAAAAAAAACATAAATTTATTTATTCTTTAAGTTTTAATCATTGGTGGATTTTACTGCTATGAAATTAGTCATTTTAAATCAATGCTCTGGTTGGCAATTTTGTCACTGTCTAAGAATTAATTATTATGAAAGTACTGTTTCTTGGGGTCCTTTTGAGATTCAAGAGTCTAGAATAGCAATCTACAGATGAACAAACTATGACTTATATTTAGTTCAGTGTTGTAGTGGGAGCGGCGGTCCCCGGCACCCGGCCGCCCACATGGCTAGCTTATGTCCCGAAATAATTACACGGAAACTGTATTCTTTTAAACACTGCTTGGCCCATTAGTTTCAGCCTCTTAACCCATTTCTAATAATCTATGTAGCACCACGAGGTGTGCTTACCGGGAAAGATCTTAACCTGCGTCTGTCTGGAGTGGGAGAACCATGGCGACTTCCTGACTCAGCTTCTTTCTCCCAGCATTCTGTTCTGTTTACTCCACCCACCTAAGGGTTGGCCTATCAAGGGGCCTAGGCAGTTTCTTTATTAATAAGAAATCACTCCCACATCATTTTCCCTTTTTCTGTTTAAACAAAAAAGAAAGGCTTTAACTTTAACATAGTAAAATTACATATAACAAAACAGTTATCAAGCAAGAATTAAGGTTACAATATTTATATCTACCTTATCTTTTATCATAACAATGGAAAACTATAACTATCTATCCATTCTTCAACTCCATCAAAGACTCCAGAAGGATATAATAATACCTAAGTAAACAGGAAGTCCAAAACTCTAGAAGTGACAGAGACATCTCACTGCCTGGACAGTCACCCAGAGTTCCTCTGTACCATTGGGGTATCCATCTTCGGCCTACAGGCCCATGGTATCCAGAGACATTTCCATGAAGCAGGACATTTCAAAGATAGTTCAGTCACTATCTGTTGTGTCCTGCAGAATGTCTCACAGACTCTTTCATGAATCAGGAACCCCAAAAGACCATCTCACCTTTAGGCAAGTTCAGCAGTCCTCTCTCTGAGGGTTCTCTGTGTTCAGTTTATGCAATAGTCCAGGCAAGAGCAGTTTCTTGCCCAAATGGCTATCAAACTCCATAAGGATCCTCTTCGATGCCCATCTTCCTCTCGAAGTAGATTGGTGCCACCAGGAGCATACATGTCTCATTGTCATGAAAAGTCCAAGTTATTAAAATATTTTAAATGCCATATTCTGCAGCCTTTGATAGATATGAAGAATACCTATCTGAAATACATCTCTATATATCTAGAAAATATAAGTAACATGACTACAATCTTGACTATGATTACCCATCAACAACCTATATTTCCTAATTATACATTACATTTTAAAAATGAACTACACAATCACAATACCTTAATCAAGATCAGAAATACATATACATATAACAAAATTGACCTTAAAATCCATACCAATGCAAATTATTCATACCTATATCAGTTCAGGAAACAATTATCATGGTCATGCAACAGGTAAAACCATCTCTGGCCCATCTTTGTAAAATCTAGCAAAGAGTGTGTACATGTTTAAGATGAAGAGAAAAAGACTTGAAAAAAAGGAAGGAATGGAGAGAAAATCTAAAACTTCTGAGTCCTTGGTTTCTGAAAAGAAGAACTTGTTGTGCCATGCACAGAGTGGCATTAAAAGTAACGTTCTGGGGACACATTCCTCCCCTACCAGAAGGACAGTTAGATAGTAATTTGGAATGTGCCCAGTAGATCTAAGAG
Source organism: Alexandromys fortis (assembly GCF_014885135.2). Lineage (NCBI taxonomy): Eukaryota > Metazoa > Chordata > Mammalia > Rodentia > Cricetidae > Alexandromys > Alexandromys fortis. Next base: position 12,697,230 of record NW_026067900.1, on the reverse strand, counting down.
CCAAGAGAAATTTTATAATGAAATATGTTATGAATTTCTATTCTTTGCTTCCACTGGCTGTGTAAGTAAGAGAGGCAGAATATCACAAAACAAGAAACATGTTGAGATAGGATAATCTATAAGAAGACCTTCCTGTCAGTTCTTATTTGAGTAGGGTTGATAGTTCACATATCAACAGGAGACAGCACAACCACCTGGGATATGAAGTGAAGATTTCAACATACTTTTCCTCTGTAACTCTTTAACTGGTTTTCATCAATTACTATTTTGAATCTCCTTCATTTTATTTTTTATTTAATTTTTTTAAAAGAAGACAAACTATCTTTTTCCATTTTACATACTAATATCAGTTTCCACTCTTTCTTCTCCTTCCATTCCCTCCACCTACCCCCTCTACTCCACCCCCATCGGTTTCTCAGAAAGGATAAGGCATATTGCTTTGGGGAAGGTCAAAGACCCTCCCTACTATATCTAGGCTGAGCAAGGTATCTATCCAAAGAGAATGGGTTCCCAAAAATCCAGTACAAGCAGTAGGGATAAATTCTGGTGCCACTGCCAGTGGCCCCACAGTCTGCCCCAGTCATGCAACTGTCACCCACTTTCAGAGGGTCTAGTTTGGTTTTATGCTGGTTTCTTCCCTGTCTGGCTGGAGTTGGTGAATTCCCATTAATTCAGGTAAACTGTTTCAGTGGGTGTCCATATCATGGTTGTGATCTCTTTTCTCATATGTTCTCATATACAAAGAAATGGGCGAACAGATAAATTTTAGAGAAAAAAAGAGTGGGGAAAGAAGGGATGTAGACGTGAGGAGTGGAAGAGGGATAAAGGAGGTGCCAAACAAGTTGAAGAAGACAACAGCCCTCAAAGCTGAAAACATTAACTACCTGGCTCTAGCGATGGACGCGGAGAAAAAGGGAGCAGGAAGCCACGCACACGCCATGTTTATTCTTTGCAGAATGCAAAGGTTATTTGAGCTGGAGAGATGGCTCAGTGGTTAAGAGCACTGTCTGCTCTTCCAGAGGTCCTGAGTTCAATTCCCAACAACCACATGGTGGTACACAACCATCTGTAATGAGACCTGGCGCCCTCCTCTGGTGTGTGGGCATACATAGAGGCAGAATAATAATAATAAATAAATCTTTAAAAAAATATTAATTTTATTATAGAAGTAGCCACACCTCCTATCTTATGTTATGTTGCGGGAGGTCCTTCCGCCCCTCCAACCAATAGCTGCTGTGATACCAGCCCATTGGGGCATGGTCTCTCTCCCTTTAAAAAAGCGGCTATTTCCTCTGCTCGCTCTCTTCACTTCCTGCTCCGCCGGAGACTAGACTCCCTTCCTGGTTGTGCAGATGGCTGTTGTCTGGGACGGTGATCTGTAAGTTTTGCCCTTTAAATAAATAACACCCTATTAATCATAACTCCAAACTGGTGTGGCCTTGTTCATGACTTACGAGACCTACGCTAGTTAGAATAGGATATTTGTACTTATTGTATATAATTTCATAGTAGGTTTAGAACTCTCTTACTTAAACAAAAGGGTGAGGCTAACTCAGTCGGTAGAGCATGAGACTCTTAATCTCAGGGTCATGGGTTCGAGCCCCATGTTGGGCGCCAGATGAAGGCGTAAGTCACGAACAAGGCCACACCAGTTTGGAGTTATGATTAATAGGGTGTTATTTATTTAAAGGGGAAAACTTACAGATCACTGTCCCAGACAACAGCCATCTGCACAACCAGGAAGGGAGTCTAGTCTCCGGCGGAGCAGGAAGTGAAGAGAGCGAGCAGAGGAAATAGCCGCTTTTTTAAAGGGAGAGAGACCATGCCCCAATGGGCTGGTATCACAGCAGCTATTGGTTGGAGGGGCGGAAGGACCTCCCGCAACAATGTTACAAGCCCCATGTTTGATCTTTTGCTATTATAAAAAATAAAAGCAAAGTCTTATACAAAATTGTTACTAATAGAAAAAGAAAAAATGTTTATATTAGACCACTTACCTCATGTATTCTTTGTGATCCAAAATCCCACTTAAGAAGTCATGTTTGTCTTTCTGTTGTAATTTTTTATAAACTACTGAAGTGTGTGCTGATTTTTAAGCCTCAAATTCATATATATTTTTAACAGAGTATAATAGCCACTTTAGTAACAAATTCAACAATGACAGATCTTTAATAAACGTCTAGATATTGTCTGAAGTATTCGCATCTATTTGCACTAACTTCTACTAACTAAAAAGCCTTAAAGGCTGTGTTCGATTCTGACGGCAACATTAACATTTTTAGTAGTTACAAAAAAAAATGACATGGATGTTTTTATAACTTGCAACTCCAAATAACTTACAAAACTAACTTGTTATATAAATTGCAAATGAAAAGACAAAACTTGCATTGTTTCATTTTCAACAATAGTATTTTTAACTCATCTCTAATTAGATCCGCATCATGAATGTTATAATGCATCTTTTTTCTCTCATTCAACAGTTGGACTTGCTTGTGAATGAAAAGGGATGTACAATGTACAAGAAATGTATGACACATTGGAGGGATATCCATCAAAGCTGTAATCAGATTTTGGAACATACTAAGGAATACATTATTTTAGACTTTCTTTTTAATTGAAGTATGTGTAGATGTGAGTATAAATATGTTGGTATGTACACATGAACATAGGGCCTGTGGAGTCAGGAAGAGATCACTGGATGCCCTGGAACTACAGCTACAGGTGGTTATGAGCTCCCTGAGATGATTCTGGGGACCATACTCAAGTTCTTCACAAGAGCAGTACATGCTCTTAACTGCTGAGTTATCTCTTGAGCTCCAGGAATATATTTTTGAGGTTGAGAAATATTAGGAGATTTTTTAAAACAGAAACAAGTGACAATACCGAGTAATGTTTATCTTAAATATGACTTTTGACTATAGTCAAATAGCATTTGTTTTAAAGACAGATTATAAAGTTTAAGCAACAAATATGCCTTGAATAATAAACTTTGTTTTACATTAAGACACAATGGGTTAATGATTGCTAACCTTTCTCAAAAGAAAGTAGGATAACCTTACATTTTCATGTAATGAGTAAGTAGAAGACATAAGTAGAATATGAAATATACAGTAATTTAGGGATCTCTGAATTTTACATGTAAATGAAGAAGATGGAATTTCTAAAGATTGTCTGTTTCTACCAGAAGGGTTCTTACTTTGTCAGGACTGTTGGCAAAACTCTTCTTAAGGAAAACAAGTGGAAATGTGTTCAATTTTCTTCTTTTCCTGTTTGAACTCTATCTCCTTCCATAGAAAACTATCTCCAAAAATGGAGAACAAAGAAGTAAAACCCTTGAATGTCAAAGGATGGAATCAACCTAACAAGAAAATGGAAGTCATAAACAAGTAGATATAATTATTCTATCTATCTGATAAAGTAGATTTATTGTTAAATGACAATTCATGATGAAGATATAACGTGGACTGTAGCAATGGCTCAGGGGTTTAGGACACTGGCTGCATCTCCAGAGGACCCAGGTGCAACATCCTGCACCCACATGGCAGCTCACAACCCTCTGTAATTACAGCCTCAGGGAATTGAATGTCTTCTGGCCTCTGTGGGCACTGTATACATGTGCTGCACAGACACACATGTAGGCTAAGCCCACTGCACACTCACATTTTAAAAAAATTAAAAAACTAGAAAAGGAAGATATAATCATGGCAAATACTTATTTCTAAATAGTGGGACTATCAATTAAATAGAACAAACTCTAAAAGTCATAAAAGATAATGTAGGACCTAACATATTGACAATGGGAGACTGAATATCACAGTAACACAATCAAGTCTTCCAAACTAAAAACCAGAAAAGATCCTTCAGAGTTGAATCACACCATAGTTCAACTGACTTTGACAGATATCTACAGAATATTCTATTGAACGGATAGGGATTGCACATTCTTTCAACACCACATGCAGCCGTCTTTAAAATTGACCACATCATAGACCACAAAGTAAGCCTTAACAAATAGACAAAAATTAAGATAATTCTTATTAGACTAAAGTGGAATAAAACTAGACATAGACAGCAAGATAAATATCAAAAACTGCACAAATATCTGGAAATTTAAAAATGTATATCTTGGAACAGTTGGTCATAGAAGAAATCAGAAATGAAAATTTTAAATTCTTAGAAACAAATGATATCATGCTTGGCCATGAATACTAGAATATAGTCAATGTAGTTCTAAGAAAAAAGTTCATATTGATATGTGCTTACATAAAAAAATCAGTATCAAATAAATGAGTTAATTTAATGAAACACTTTAAGGCTCTTTTAGAAAAATAAGAGGCCAATCTCAAACATAACAAATGTCAAGAAATAATAAAGATTAAAGTCACAATTAGCGAAATAAAAATTTTAAAATATGTACATAGAATCACTCCAAGAGTTGAACCTTTGACAAATAAAAACAAAGTTGAAAAATTGCTAGCAATGCTCACAAAAGAAAAAAATATTTATATCAATAAAATTAGAATTAAAAGAAGGTTGCTGCAAAAATTTACAATGAAATTCAGACAATTATTAAGGAATATTTTGAAGACCTTTATATTCCAAAAATCTGTAAAATTTAGACAGAATGAGCAAAGTTTTAAGTGGATAAAACATACTAAAATTAAGTCCAGGAGATATAAGTAAAAAAAATACCCATAGCAAACAGTAGCAAAACTGTACACACACTCACACACATACACACACACACGCACACGCACATAAACAAGCACACATATACACACCAATTACTAACAAACTTCCATGATGAGCATGGATTGAAATATTCTCGACAAAATACTTGCAGTCCAAACTTAGCCACACATTGAGAAGAGCATATAACATGACCAGCTTAGTTGTATCCCGGGTATAGAAAGTTGATCCAATACAAGCAAACCTAATAACACAATACATGATAGAAATACACTTAAAGGTAGAAATCACACAATCACCTCAATAAACGACGAAAGGCATTTGCTAGAGTTTACATGCCTTTGTGATAAAAGTCCTAGAGACAGGTCCATAAAATGTTCAGTGTGGCTTTTGTAGCTTTGTAAGCTTCAGTAAAGCAGACAGACATCCCCCTTCAAGAGCTTTCCTGCTTTGAACTGCATCCATTCTTCTCCATTACCTTTCCAGATTTCTAGAGATTAAGTGTGAAGGTGTGTTTCAAGTTGATAGAGAATGATATTCACTCACTTTAAGTGGGAACTTTTAGATACATTTCCCATACTAGGGAGGTTTTTTTGTGGGAATGATTATGTTCTTTGTGCTCAGAGCAGGCCTCATAGGAAGAAGAAATTCCTGAGAGGAAGGGGTTATGGAAGCAGAAGTCTGTAGGAACCAGAAAAGAAGTCCCAGGAAGCAATCTGTAGTCAAAGAAAAAGCTGAAGAAATATTCTTTGCCATGGAATCCAACTGTGACTTTTCACAATCTGAAAAAAAATTCTGATATTAAATTTCTTTCTCCTTGGAAGCTATGGTGCTTTTCTCTAGGCTTGTGTAATGACAGTCTCCAGGTTCTTTGGGTGTATGCTGTCTGGCCTTTAGTGTATTGAAACTACTGCTCCTGCCTTCCAGAAAAAAAGCCAATTGATGCCAGTGTAAGCAAATGGACCCTTGGGTTGTTTTTGTATGCCATAAGCATGTCCTGACCCAAATGACCAGACAGAGTTAATAAAACCTTAAAGATTTTGACACAGCACAGACACACAGGAAACTAGGATGTGGAATTTCATTTCTTCCTCACCAGGAGAGTCACATATGCCATTTCTTCAAGTGAATGAACATGAATTTAGAAATAAACCTTCCATGGAATTCTGAAAATTCCCTTCTAGGTTACCTTCCAGAAAAGTATCTACAAATATTATTTTGACATAATGCCTTCGGTAGCTATGGAAATTTATTTTGTTAGCTGATATGTCAGTCTACTGATTTGTACTCAATGGGAACAGGTAAAGTTTGTGGGACACCAAATCTTCCACAGACTGCAAAATGTAAGCTGGAATATATAACATAGAATATCATACCAGAGAAGGGAAAAGAGAATGTGCTTAGTGGCGTTTAGATGCATCCTTAAAAATAACAAAGGTTGATCTGTGAAAGCTCAGTGGTTAATAATTAGATATAATAACGTGAGTTCAGTGATTAAAAGCACAGCGATTCTTACAGAGGACCCTGGTGCAGTTTACCTCAAACACACGGTGGCTCACAGACATGTGTAACTCCAGTCCCAGAGGATCCACTGCCTTCTTCTGGCCTCTACAAGCAGCAGACATGCATGTGGTGCACATACATACATGCAGATAATCACTCATACACATAAATAAAAATTTAAAGTATTTTAGAAAGAAAGAATTCAGAAGTTAAATTATGTCACACATCTTTTACCAATTTTTTTAAAAAGCATTGCTTCAGGTTAGATCTTTCTCTTTTAGCCTTTTCTGATGCACGCCGAGCCTTTCTTTTGCTGAAATAAGCTTGGCTTATGGGATACAAAGGTTTCTATTGTGTTTTTTTTTTTTTTTAACAGAGTTTAAAAAGCGTCAGTGACTGTCTGCCTGAATCGAGCTGTAGGAGTTTTACAGTAACTATAAATATTGGCTGCTTTTAGGGCCAATGGATAAAATCCTGAGTGTTCTCTCACTCTGTCTTTCTGTTCTTACCAGAGTTATTTTGCCTGCATTTTTCTAAGAATTACCATGGCAACTGGCAGGCTTGATCATTAGCCTTGCCTAAAATTCCTCCCCTCATCTCTTATCATAATTTTCAAAGTTGAGAAGACTTAAAATTTACCACCTACTGCTTGGCTAGGTTCAAATAAAAGAATGAGATGGCTCATGAGGCTCAGAAAGTGTAAGTGAGCCTGGTTTCTTCTCCATGAAACTAGGATGCTGCTTAATGACTGGCAGGTCTCTGGCTAAGCCTGCTTTGCACTCTTTGGTCAGAAGCCAGATTTGGCAAGTCAGAGGAGCCACTTGGCAAGCCATTCTGCAGAGGGCTGAGGAGATTGTCAAATGGCTAGTCTCAGGAGTCCAAGCTAATCCCCTGTCGCAGAGATTGAGACAAGTGTAGACTCAAGGCATGTGAATTCCATATAGAAAACATGCTTTTCATCTTAATAAAGCACCAGAAGGGCAAAAGGCCTAGAGCATGCTTCCTACAGACGAGCAGTATTTCTCTTTGGCTTTACCCTAAGAAAACAGCTGCTCAAAATAGGATCCGTATTCTGTTGTGAGTCAAACTCAATTGCACTCTTGGTCCTAGAGTTTGACCAGTTTTAAAAAAAAAAGGTCAGAGCTGGAAACAAAAAATCAAGGAAAAGCGACAGCTCACTCAAAATAAAGACTGGAACATTCATGCTTCCCCAGCCGCTTTGCTGACCCAGCTTCTCCATCACGAAACTGGCTTGACTTTGAGGGGTCCATTTACAATGAGGTGAATGAAGAGTTGCCAGTCTGGCTCTCACTTACTGTAATTGAGTCAGACAATTAAATTGCCTCCCAGTTACTGAAAATGTAAACCGCATACACCGTATGTAGGTCACAGCATTCCAGTGGTGCATGTCCAGTATAGTGACTTAATGCCTGAATATGGAGGACAGTGTGGACTCAAAGTGGCAGAGCACGCTGGCTCAGCGATGCATATGCGTGTAACAAGGGTGACACCAAGGGTCTGCCGCTTTGGGAGACAGGAACCAGGGCTCCTGCACACAAACCGATCCAGATAAAATGATGTGTCAGTTGGTCATTATGTTGTAATTTTTGAATAGTTTTCCTCAAAATATTAAATTGAACTGCGTTCTTTTTTAAGATTTATTTATTTATTATGTATACACTCTTCCTCTGCATGTATGCCTACATGCCAGAAGAGGGCACCAGATCTCATTACAGATGGGTGTGAACCACCATGTGGGTGCTGGGAATTGAACTCAGGATCTCTAGAAGAGCAACCACCAAGCCATCTCTCCAGCCCCTGAAATGTGTTCTTAAATCTTCCTTTATACATGCCCTCCAAAAGAAACTTTCCACATATCTTCTCCAAAGCGAAGTTCTACTGGACAGTGTAAAATGACTACTTTTGCTCTAACAGAGTAAATGAAGTGTGCCTGATTAATATCCTAACTTCAGTGTGTGATATTGTGTAGCCTTTAGAGACCAGAGATTTAGCCAATCAGAAGAACTGTGAGAAGGGGTGGGTCATGTATACAGGTAACAATATTTCCTGCTGTCAACTGATTAATACAGAGGGTCATGAGAAGCAAATGGGATTTTGTTATGCTGTTACTTTGGGAGCAACAGCTTTCTCACATCTGTTTCCTTAATAGAATGTTAACAGTAGGCTACTCAACAGTTACACTTAAAACACATGCTGAGTGTTTGTTTGTGAGCTTTAATCCCAGGTCTGCAGCCTTCTCCAGCCCCACAGGCTTTGGACATCTGGCTCCCTCATTAAGTGATACACACTGAAAGGAAGCACCTTCGCCATTCAGTGCAAGCAGAGTCCCGCTTTCTTTTGTCTTTTCTCTATCCAGGGCTGCTTCCTACAGTGCATCACGGGTCTTCTACCAGGCCTTGGGCACATACTTATCAAAGAGTGTTCATAGAATTGTGTTAAGTTTTTAATGGGAGAATTCAATATTTCCTTAGTCAGCTTGCTCTCCACACAGCCCCCATTTCTATTCTGGACATTTTGCTTATGAGTTGATGTTCAAGAGTCTCAAACCTTCCCTAATAGCCTTTGGTGAAGGGCAAGTATAAGCCTCGAAATCTAGCTTTTTCTGCTACTAGTATATACTGTTTGCATATTGTCATACAAAGTTAAAAAAGCTTTCAACTTCAGAGAAACACATTCATGCTAGTTTAATTTTTTGTGAGCTATCTTTTTTTATTTTCTATTTTATTAAGCTATATATTTTTCTCCGCTCCCCTCCTTTTCTCTCCCCTCCACTTCTACTCTTTCCCATGGTCCCCATGCTCCCAATTTACTCAGGAGATCTTGTCTTATTTTACTTCTCATGTAGATTAGATCCATGTATGTATCTCTTAGGGTTCTCGTTGTTGTCTAGGTTCTTTGGGATTGGGGATTGTAGGTTGGTTTTTCTTTGCTTTATGTATAAAAAGCACTTATGAGTGAGTACATATATTTGCTTTTCTGGGTCTGAGTTACCTCACTCAATATGATTTTTTCTAGATCTGTCCATTTGCCCGCAAATTATAAAATGTCATTATTTTTTCCACTGTGTAGTATTCCATTGTGTAAATGTACCACATTTTCCTTATCCATTCTTTCGTTGAGAGGCATTTAGATTATTTCCAAATTCTGGTTATGACAAACAATGCTGCTATGAACCTGATCCTGCCACCTGCCCAGGCAGGGAGTGCTGAGCTGTGGGCATGGTCTCAGCTACTTTTCTTCTGACCCCACGTGGGCACACAAACATCCAGGCCCACAAATGCCATTGAAATGCTCCATAGCCAGAGTTCACACTGGAAGCCTGGCCCAGGAAGCCGCATTTTAAAACAGCATGGCTTTTTTCCTGCTAAGGCTGAATCAGAAAAACCTCTTTATAAGGAGACATACCTCTGCTTGCTTCTAGCAAACAAAGCCCAACCAAGAAAATACCACTAGCAAACCATGCTTAACTCTGTTCTCTTGTGTCTAGAATTATTTTTTAAGCATTCTCGGGTATTACATGGATTTAGGCCACCACATTGGTGCACCAATTGTAGTTACTTGTTTGTTCCTGGTTGCCCGGCTAGCTTAGACCCAAAATAATCACACAGAAACTCTATTAATTAAATCACTGCCTGGCCCATTAGGTCTAACTTCTTATTGGCTAACTCTTGCATCTTATTTTAACCTATTTCTATTAATCTGTATGGCATCATGTGGAAGTGGCTTACTGGCAAAGTTTTGGCATGTCTGACTCTGGCAGCAGCTCTATGGCATCTCTCTCTGACTTTGCCATTCTTTTCCCAGCATACAGCTTGCTTTCCTGCCTAGTTCTGTCCTTCCCTGCCATAGGCTCAAAACAGTTCTTTATTCATTAACTAATAAAAGCAATACACAGACAGAAGGCCTTCCCACACCAACTAATGTGTGAAAAGGACTTTATACCAATTACAGTTCCCATCAAGTTTTCTGTATTGCAAACTTGTGATTTATACAGACATAATATGTGGCAATCCAGGGAACTGACAGAATAACATGAATAAGGTGTGTGTAACACATTAATAAGTATATTGCAAAGAATACAGTTATTAGAACATGTATTATGTGTGTATAAGGGAACACAGTGTTCCCTATCAGATATTCATCTTGGGATGTGTGTGTGTGTTTTCTCTTTTTGAGACAGGCTCTGTCACTAGACCTGGAGCTTGCAGCCTAGACTAGGCTAGTACGGCTGGCCACTGGACTCCAAGGACACTTCTGGCTTCTCCTTCCCAGTGATGAAACTTCAAGCACATGAAAACACATTTGCCTTTTTCTTTAAGTGCTTTACCCTAGAAGAGGTACTACTAAAGCATGTATTCAATATTAATGAACCCATTTTATTTTTGTTTATAGGCTTTTTGATGAATAAACAGTCTTAAATAACAAATATAACCAAGAAATAAAGTCAGAAAGAATATAATGTATCTATTATAATCGTGTGAAATTAATTATAATTCTCTTGAAGTGTAGAACTAGGAAGGATGGTAAGATACTCTGACAGACTCTAGAATCAGCTGGCATGTGGGTCTCTGGGCATGCCTGTAGGTTATCTTGACTGTCTCCATTGAAGTGTAAAGACTTACCCATTGGGGGTGGCCCCATTCCCTGGCTGAGATAATGAACTATTCAAGTAGAGATAGATAGCCAAGCAGCTCTCATATTCACATTCACATTTGTTATCCTCTGCTTCTCAATGTGAGCACCTGCTTCAAGTACTTGCTAATGTGGGATGTCCTTCTGTATGCTGTGAGTATATATTCCTCCCATTAGTTCATAAAGAACCTGACTTGGCCCATGGCAGGATAGAATATAGCTAGGTGGTAAATCCAAGCAGAGAGAGAGAAAGAAGGCAGGGTAGGGAGAGGTGCCAGCAAGCCAGCCCATAGAACAGGATGCCAGAATACCTAAAGTGATGACACAATCACATGTCAATATACAACCTGTTAGAAATGAGTTAATTTACAAACAAGAGCTAGTCAATAATACCCTAAGCCATTGGCCAAACAATTATGATAATATTAGCCTCTAAGTGATTGATTATCCTATAAGCAGCTGCCAGGACCTGCTGGTGGAAGAGAAACTGATCCAGCAGATTTGGGCAACAGAGAAAAGCCTCCAGCTACAACTTGCTGTCTTGACTTCCCCACCATGGTGGACTATAATTTGAACTGTGAACCAAATTAAGCCCTTTATTCCTTAAGTTTCTTTTTGTCATAGTATCAGGGCTAAGGAAAAAAAAAAAAACAAGATAAATGCTAAATAAATTTGTCTTAAGATTCTCCAAGAGCAAAATATGCTATCCCAAATGTCACATATAAATGCAATAAAATCCTCTAATTTACAATAGCAATGAACATGCAAATTCCTAACCTTGCCCTTAATTAGAAACATGCTACCAAGTTAACAAAAACAACACTGGAAGAGAGATTTACTAGAGAATTTAATTTCAAAACACAAAATGTTCTTCTTTAAAAAGACGTCAATAATACACCAGAATTACAAGATGATACAATGTTAACAAAATTCCAACAAACAAAACATGTTAGACGCACACATATAAAAAAATAAAGTAAACAAAAAATCCACCACAAAATTCATCTGAGAAGCGCAGATTTTTCGCCATTTCTCAATAACATGTCCAGAAGCCATTGCTCAAGTGTTGAGTTTTTAGAGAGGAATGTGCAAACACCCTTAAAACAGGGCAAACAATAGCAAACACCAAAGGCAGATAATGGACCAAATTAGATAATATGCACAAATATGCATAAATCAAAGCTTAATTCACAGAGCACAAGTAGTTTGGGGCTGAAGTAATAGTAAGATCTACGTCAAGTCCTAACATCATCCCAGAAATTCCTGAACCCTAAGAGTTACTCTAAGAGCATTCTATTGCATAAGGAGAAGTCTGTCACAGCTGTCTAAGGTGCTGCGCCCTGTCACGATCTGGCCAGGGTTGAGCACATAGTGACAGTAGCATCTACCAACCAGCATCAATGTATAGGAATGAACAGGGAAGGCTGAGAAGCTGAGGATTTAGAAGAAAGGGGGAGTGACTACCTCTCTTTTGAAAAGAATGGAAACCTAAGAGAAAGAGAGGAGCTAGTGCCAAGTGATCATAGCATAGAACCCAAAAAGCATCACAATCTTTCCTCACTCAAACTATCTAGAAATGGTTAAGACAAATAGATAACACTATTTGTCACAAAATAAACGCAAGTCAAAGGAATAGAGTGATAACTATGCTGGGAAAGAAAAGAAACAAAGAGAAAGAAAGTGGGGAGTTACTCATTCAACACATATTTCCAGAGTGCTTAGCATATATGTTACTACTGATAATCAATGCTCACAAAATGTCCTATAATCATGGAAATTACAGAGTTGAGGGACACATGCAGCAAAAAAATCTGAACTATCAAATAAAAAACTTTGTCCTTGAGGACAGAATGAAAGGGAATGGTGGACAGAAAGTATATGCAGGGTTTTAAAGGTTTTCTAAAAATGTGCACAGATGGCAGGAACAGACAGGACTTCAGTGAAGTTGGGCTGAACAGCGGGTGCCAGGACAATGAAGACTAAGATCACAGGCACAGAATGAGATAGACGAGAGCAGACTATAGGTCACTTGGGGGACTCACTGTGAGAACATATCCTTTTATTCCAAGTGAATCAGAAGTTACTGCTAGGTTTTAAGTGAATGAATAAGATAATTTGTCCTCCATTTAAAATAATGTGTCCTGTTGTCCACTATGGTAAGAACCGACCACCAACGAAGTTAGAGTGGGTGTTATTTGAATATTCTACATAAGAGATGTTGGTAAGAAGAACTCAGATAATGAGTGCATTAAAGGATGCTCCAGTGGAAAGTGAAGACAAAAATCAGCAAATATTTAGAGTCAACGGGAGCCTGGGATAATGTTAAGGCTTTGGCCAGAGAAACTGGAAAGATGGAGATATCATTTATGGGGATGGGAAATCTGTGGGAGGAACACTTAGGGTAGGACTAGCAGTTTATTTTGGGACATGTTAGCTTGGGATTCTGATTTAATGTCTAAGTGGTGATATCAAGTGGACCATTAGGTTCAGCAGAGTTTGGTTTGGAAATATAAGTAGTACTGAAGCTTCAGAATATAGAAGGTTTTGAATTTGTGAAATGTGAGTGTAAGCAAATATCAAAACAGAACTGAGGACTGGACCTTTGAACAAACATTGAGAAAATAAGGAGGTAAAATTGAGATTTCCAGTTTAAAATGGAGGGGAGAATCAGCAGAGTACATTGTCTCTGCAGCTAAAAGTTAGAAAGGAAAGTTGTTGGTGGGAAGTAGTAGGATATCATTCTTCTTGTCCTGCAGGACAGGCTTCCAGGTCCTGACAGTTGCAGAAAGATAAGAGTTTCCAGGTCCTGACAGATGCAGAAAGGTAAGCACACAGTTAGATTCTGCATCAAAGAGTAAAGGATATGGTGAAAAACTGAAGGGATGTTTGGACGAATGATGGAAATAGAAATCTTGAGTGGAATATGGTATCTTAAAAGGGCTTAGAGATAATACAAGTAAGTAATTTTAAAGGGCTTTTACTATAAAGTGGTACAGAGAAATGTGAAACACCCAAGATATAGAATAGTTTCAGAATAGGAACTTTGGTTTGTACATATGTTTTTAATATTATATTGAAAAATTTAAAGTAATATATCAATACATTTCCCTCTATACTTCATTGCTCCAACTCTCCCATGTACCATTTACTCTCTCTTAAACTCATGACCTCTATTTCTTTAGTTGTTTTTACATATGTGTGTTTGTATTCTTAATTATATAAATTCAACTCGCTCAGTCCAAATAAATTTACTTCCCTGTATGTGATTTCATATCCAACTATTAGTATTTGTTGACAGAGGCCACTTGTTCATTTCTGGCTTCCCAGACCCGAAATAATCACTCAGAAACTATATTAGTTAAATAACTGCTTGGCCTATTAGCTTATGAATATTTCTGGACAACTGTTACATCTTGAATTAACCTATTTCTATTTATCCATGTATTGTCACATGACTATGGCTTACCAGCAAGGTTATGGCACATCTGTCCCCAGTAGAGGCTACATGACTTCTCCCTGACTCTGCCTACTCCCTCTATATATCTTTTCTAGCCGGGCTATATTCTGTTAAGACATTGGCCAAAAGTAGCTTCTTTATTCATTAACCAAAAAAAGCAAAACATACACAGAAGGAATTCCTACACCATTTTCCTTATTCTGTTTAAATAAAAGGGAAGGTTTTAACTTTAACATAGTAAAATTACATGTAACACAACAGGTATCAAGCAAGAATTACAATTATAATATTCATATCTACTTTATCTTTAATCATAATTAAGTAAAACTATAAATATTCTTCAACTCCATTAAAGACTCCAGAAGGCTATAATATTACCTAAGTAAGCAACTTCCAAAACTCTAGAATTGACAGAGACATCTCGCTACCCAACAATCACCCAAAGTTTTTCTGTAACATTGGGACATCCATATTCAGCCTAAAGGCCCATAGATTCTGGCAGACTTTCCCATGAATCAGGACATTTCAAAGACACTTCCACCTATATTGGCAGTTTGTCAGTTACTTTCTTCTGTGTCATGCAGAATGTCTGGCAGACTCTTTCGTGAAACAGAAACCCCAAAGGACTATCTCACCTTTCATCTTTAGGTAAGTTCAGCAGTTATTCTCTGTGGGTCCTGCATGTCCAGTTCATCCAGCAGTGTAGGCAAGAGAAGTTTTTTTTTTTTTTTTACCCAAATGGCTGACAAACTTTATAAGGAGCCTCTTTAATGCGCATCATCGTCTTGAGTAGATTGGTGTTCCCAGGATCATATGTATTTCACTATCATAAAAAGTCTTAAGCTCTTAAAAAAGTTTAAATGCCATATTCTGAAGGTCTCTCAGAGATTTGAAGAATACCTATCTAACTGAAACATATCTCTATATAGCTAGAAAACCTAACTAACATGAGTACACACCTGACTATTATATATTATTATCTATTAACCTATATTTCTTAAGTATACATTATATTTTTAAATAATCTGCACAAACATAATTCCCTAATCTAGAGCAGAAATATACATATAACAAAATTGACCTTAAATTTCTATAATCAATTTGTGCTCCCGTTTTTGAAGTAGTTTTAATTACACAGTGAAGATGGAAAAAATGGTGATGTAAAAGAAAGAAAAATTAATGATCTTGGGAAGGCAAAAGTGGATAGATTCTAAGTGAAAAAGAGTATTAAATTTTACTAGGTGTGAGACCAATTATCAATAGTAATACAGGGAGCATGAGCATGTGTGTACAAACTCAGGGGACATGGTAGATGTGGTGTTATGGGTATGATAACTAATTATTTAGTTATTGGTAGTAAACAGTTTCTGTTTACAGATACCAGTGTTCCTGCCCATACCTGATACAGTATTTTACATCAAATGGTTGGATCTATTTTCCTGGTTTTTGTACTTTGGGCAATAGAGTATAGCATAAGTAATGATTTTATGATTTCTAAGCTCAGGCGTTAATGAAGAGGCAACTTCTGTTTCTTTGTAAATGGAGACTGCTTGTTGTTTTCCCAGCTGCCCAGTCCCCAATAATCACACAGAAACTACATTAATTACAATACTGTTTGGCCTATTAGCTCAGGCTTCTTATTGGCTAGCTCTTATATTTTAAATTAACCCAATTCTATTATTCTTTGTGCTACCACAAGGCTACAGCTTACTGGGTAAGGTTCTGGCAACTGTCTCCTTTGACAACTACATGGAAACTCTCTGACTCCTCCTACTCTCACTCTGTGTCTCTATTCAGATTTTCCACCTGGCTTTCTCTGCTAAACTATTGGCCAAAACAGCTTTATTCATTAGCCAATAAAAGCAACACATATATAGAAAGACATCCTGCATCATCTCCCTTTTTCTGTCTAAATAAAAAGGATGTTTTTTAACTTTAACATAGTAAAGTTGTATATAACAAAACAGCCATCAAGCAAGAATTGCAGTTATAATATTTAGTCTATTTGTATCTAGCAAAATTAAAGAAAATATACTATTATCTATTTTATCTTTGTGGGTCTAAAGTTTCATATCTAATTTATCTTTTGTCATAACAAAGGAAAATTATAACTATCTGTCTTCAACTTTTTAAAGGCTCATTATGGATATAATATTGCCTAAGTAAACAGGAAGTACATTGTAAGAAAATTCCAAAACTTTTGAATTGACAGAGACTCCTTGATGCCTAGACGTCACCCAAAGTTCTTCTCTGACACCACATACTCTCTCTCTCTCTCTCTCTCTCTCTCTCTCTCTCTCGCTCTCGCTCTCGCTCTCGTTCTCTCTCTCTGTAAATAGAGACTGCTTGTTCATTTCCTGGCTGTTCAGACCTGAATAATCACACAGAAATTATACTAATCCCAACATTGTTTGATCTATTAGCTCAAGTTTCTTATTAGCTAATTCTTGTATCTTAAATTAACCCATTTCTATTATTCTGTCCATCGCCTTGTGGCTGTGGCTTATGGGATAAGGTTCTGGTGACTGTCTCCTTCAGCAGCTACATGGTATTTGTCTGACTCTGCCTACCCTCTCTATATATCTCTGCTCAGATTTCTGATCCAGCTTTGCTTTCCTAAACCATTGGCTGAAGCAGTTTACCAACTAATAAAATCAACACATATACAGAAGGACAACCCCCATCACTTCTTCCTATCTAAAACCTAGCTGCTGTACTCTACCAAGTCCAGATACTGAGTACCAGGAATCACATACAGAACCCTAAAGATTGAAGCTCTTGATGAACAACACATGGCTTATCAAGTTGAGGTAGGACTGTGCTCATTCCCCTGCAAAAAGGCTAGGTGAAGTAATCTAGCCTGGAGACCAGGTTCCCAAAAGCCATGTTCAAAAAGTTTACTGGGAACCTTACAAATGGGTCGAAGTACACAACTGTCATACACTTTCAAAGGCCTAGGGAGTCTCATGCAGGATATTTTACTGTTAATCCGGAGTCTGTGAGCTCTCACGAGCTTAAGTCAGAGTCTCTGTGGTTTCCTCTATTATAGCCTTGACCCTCTTCCCTGCTCATATAATCCCTCCTCCCTTTCTTCAGGACTCCTGAAGATTGGACATTGCCTAGCTGTGAATTTCTTAATCTGCTTCCACCAGTTACTAGATAAAGACTCTTTGCTGACAATTAGGGTGGTTACCAATCTGATTACAGTAGATGGCCAGTTCAGGCACCTTCTCCACTATTACTGGGAGTCTTAGCTAGGATTCCTGGGAATTTGTGGATTCCTTAGAATTTCCCTGGCACCAGGTTTTTCCCTAACCCTAAATGTCCACCCCCCACATTAAGACATCTCTTTCATTACTCTCCCCTCTGTCCTGCCCCAACCCATCTCCTGTGTCCAGACTGCCCAATCTCCTCCCTCAAGTTCCTACCCCCACCACCCTCTACTCCTGTTCCCCAGCTTACCCAGGAAATTTCTTCTATTTCTTCTTCCTAGGAAAATTCAAATAATCCCTCTTTGTTATCAGTCTCTCTGGGGCTCTTCAAGTCCATAGGAGGCTTGCTCTTTTCTGAACAGAAATAGAGGAAGAGTGGATAGTGAGGGGGTAGATGAGATTAGGGGGGAGGGAACAGGAAGAGAGGAGGGAAGGAAAACTATGGTCTGAATATAAAATCAATGAAAGAGTATTAGATAAATATAATAAAATTAAAAGAAATTAAAAAGCACTGATGAATGGCTCTCTGCCTACTGAATACAGTGGAGAGAGAAATTGCCTTAGAAGAGCA
The DNA here is from genome assembly GCF_014885135.2 of Alexandromys fortis. NCBI lineage: Eukaryota > Metazoa > Chordata > Mammalia > Rodentia > Cricetidae > Alexandromys > Alexandromys fortis. Next base: position 12,679,145 of record NW_026067900.1, on the reverse strand, counting down.
CAAAGTCCTTAGTGACTAAAAGGGAGAAGAAGCTAATCTCAGTTTTTTTTTGTTGTTGTTGTTGTTGCCATTTTAAACCATTACATTTAATGATCTGTGTTGGAAAGAAATGGTTAACCTAAATTTCATTGAAATTTATTGTGGTTTCAGTATTTTTTTTCCTTTGGACTGTTTTTCACTATGCTGCACAGTCTGCTCTTCATCTCCTGGGAATGAAAGGTTTTCCCACCATCTCTCCTGAGTAGCTGGAATGCAGGCACACATCATCAAGTCTGACACATTCCCAAGAAGCACCACCACCTGGAGACCAAGTGTTCAAACATACAAGCCTATGGGAGTCATTTCACATTCAAACCCCTACGTGCCTCCACATCTGCCTCCTAGTTGGATATTTGACAAGGGAATAAGGTAAGCTGAGTTGAGAGGCATTGGTGGTGTATAAAGAGGGACTGTGATGAAGGAACAAGGTAATCCGTCCTGAAGGTTGATCACATCCTGTATTTGCAAACTGCCACTCTGCTGATTGAAACGATGCAACAAAGCATGAGTCCTCACAGAGTTCTGGAAAAAAAATTACCTGCTTCCTCATAATAATCTTTATCTACTTCATGAGAAAGAAAGGAACTCATCTCAGTTTCTTTTCCTGTTGTTATGCTGAAATGTATTGACAAAAGCAAGTTAAAGAACAGGTTTATTTTAGCTCCACACGTCCAGATCTGTCATGGCAGGAAGTGAAGGCAGCCGGAGTGTGAAGCAGCTGGTCACTGCATCTATAGTCCGAAGAGCACTATGAACGCATGAGGCGAGTATTCATGTTGCTTTGTCCACTCTTAGGTAGTCTAGAATCATCCACCTAGTGAATGGTGCCATCCATAGTGGGTAGGTCTTCCTACCTCAATTGAAGCAATCAGTCACAGGAATGACCAGAGGCCTATCTCCCTCTTTATAGATGCAGTCAAAATAACAATAGCAGCTCTCATGGATCCCAAAAGTATATCATGTATTATCACTATAGATCTGATAGGTGGATAGATAGATAGATAAATAGATAGATAGATGATAGATAGATAGATAGATGATAGATACATACATACATGCATATATATGCACATATACGTACACACATATGTACATACATAGGTTTACCCAAGATAAAAAATGTTGATGTGAATAAACTAATATGGTTTTTACTTCAGTTAAAAGTTTATAAATTGTTGTATAACTGGAAGGAATTACCAGGTAGATCTAAACTAAGCCAGTGGTGTGTTCAGGATCGTCAGGATGGTTGGCTTACAGAAGAGAAGCAAGTATAGAGTTGTTGACTAAGTGAATGGGCCTGTTGACACTCACATAAAGCGATGAAAACCTAAGCTCCACTAACATCTGTTCTACACAGCCATGTTCATGTAGCTTCCTGACCTACACTGGCAGTCTGAAATCCCAACTTTCCTACAAATCTTATAATCCAGGGATCAAGCCACTGGACAGAAATCTCACCCTTAACTTTTACACTTGTAACACCCACTAAATTTATGTGCACATTAAAAATGGGAGTTTGGTTGAATCTTGACAATGTGTGAACTACTGTAAGTCAACCAGCGCCCTTTAAAGTGGTTCAAGTTGTGCAGTCATAATGTCTGGCTTGTTTGGAGGGTTAAGACAGGCTGTCTTAAAGGGAACTTTTTTTTTTTTTCCTGGTGTGAATGAATACAGACCTCCCAATTACATTCCAGGAAAAAAAATGAGTAAAGGTCTACTAACACACCTCTGCTTCCAGCTCAGTGGCCCAGCCAGGAAGGATATTCAGAGTCCAGAGATTAAAAAGCAGCCTCTTGGCAGACAGAGTCGAGAGATTAATCGCAGGAAGTAGACTGCCTTGCCCCTAGATTCTCATATCAGGCCTCATCGTCTCTCACAGTTCACTGTTTTTAGAGAATTGCTCTCCACCGTTTTTCCCCTTGTCTTTCAGGGGTGAGGGCTGCAGATAGACACTAGAATGGTGAAAGGAGGAGCTGCTATACAGCTACCAACTTATGAAATGTGGTCCGATCCAGTTCTTCCAAACCTCCTCACATGAATTATCGACAATGCTCTTTTAAACAATGCTTTTCCATTATGAAGATGATTATGATGTAGGAGGACACCAGTAGACATGCCTTGCTAAACCAATCATTATTGTAGCCTGCAGTGTTCATAACTGATACTAATGACTATTTTCTCCTCCAGTAGCTTGCATAGCACCTAACGTTCCTGCCCCAGTACCATGAAAGCTAGTCAGTAGGGATTAAGCTTCTAGATCAGTACCGGCTTAACTCAATACTGAAGGTTCTACATGACCTCACTAGCCAAGAACTACACAGACATATAGTCAAACAAACAAACAAACAAACAAACAAATAAGTAAGCCCACTCCTGGCTTAGGGATTTTTATTTGTTTTCTATCAGGGTCATTGTTTCCCTTTTATTCAGTAAGCTCACTGTGTAAATATGTACATTTACACACACACACAGCAGCTTCTACAGTATCAGGTTTCAGTTTTTATTTTTATGTCTTGACAATGAAGACCCTACGAGATATGTACATGGTTCTAATCTACATGGAAAGTAGGGAAAGACAAGATCTCCTGAGTAAACTGGGAGAATGGGGACCATGAGAAAGGGTTGAAGGGGAGGGAAGAGAAAGGGAGAGAAAAAATATAGTTCGAAAAAAATCAGTAAAAAATTTTTTTAAAAAAGAAAAGAAATCTCCAGAACCATAGATTCTTTGCTGTGATCAAGTGCCAGAACCATCTCCTATTCCCAACATTAATGCACAAAGCAGAAGTGATGTGAGCTCACATGACATACAGTTAGGACCACAGAAGTGATGGTGCCTGAATGGAGGGACACAGTGTTATAGGCTAGAAGAGCACTGAACAACTATTTGAGCCTGAGAATCTGAGCTTTGCCTAATATAGAAGTCCATGCTAAATTTAAACAATGTCCATTACACAGTTCTGAGTAGCTGCTCATAAGATCACATGAGTGCTGTCGCAACTTCTCATGAAGACTGCAAATGCACGCCCATGCGCTGTGATACCAAGCTTGCCAAACACCGGGCAATACGTTGACTTCAGGAAGATATGATCTATATGTTCATCTTCTCTGTTAAAAGAAATTTCTCAAAGCAAATAGGATAGAATATAATTTTGGAAAACATTTTTTCAGCAGGAATAGAACAATTAACTACAATTACTTTTCAAGTAAAATGCTCACTTACTAGCTTTTGTGCTATCTCAAATTGAAATAATAAAAGTTGGCAATAGTTTAAAGAGCAGACGTCTCGAACTTCTGCAATTGAAAAATATACAGCTGCAAACTTTATATCCTGATTTAAAACAGATTGGAAAATACTATAATTTTCTACAGATTTTCATTTAATAATTTCACAGGCATGCCATTCTTTTCCGATTTCAAATGCTTTAACTTTTGTAACATACAATAGTTTTGCAATGAAACATTGACAGGAAGGTTATTTCAAAATTATCTGTTGTCTGGAGGAAAACAAGACTTTTTTCCTTTTTCTTTTTTTAACAACATAGTTGTGATGATGAGATTACTTTTGATTATAAGTGCATAAAAATCCAAACCAAACTGGTTTGACCCAAAATAGAACTTATTGCCTTACTTAACCAAGTTTAGGAATAAAGCTTTGGTCAGATAGAATTTAAATGACCAGGTTCAAACGATATCATCAGGACATGGTTTGCTTTCATAACCCGTGGGTCTGACTCTGACTTGTAGAGAGTTATGCTTCATTCTCAGACAGGGGTGACTTCACCGTGGTAAAGCGGTTGCCACATTGCAAGTGCTTCCCTCTGCTAGTTTCTCACCGCGTAAAGAAGAATATCTGTTTCACTATGAACTGAAGCCAAACACGAAGAGTGAGGTCTCAGGCTTCTATTGATCCCCATGGAGGCTATATTATCTTGGACCAATTGTTCCAGGAGGTGGAAGATCACACTGTGTGGTTGCTTGGGCTTAGAGAAAATGTAGGCACATGCTCTAACAAAAGCAGAGGCCTGATTCTTCTACAGCAGTAAAAAAGTGTCATCATGTCTCTTAACTTGAAGCTTTCTCTGGGTGAGTAACATGAACAAAAAGACCTTACTGATTCAATTCATGTCAATATCTCAATAGCACATAGTACAATCTCTGGGATTCATCAGGAATTCAACATAAACAAAAAACAGTTGACATGTTCTATTTTGGGTTGAATTAGTGGGTGGTTCACAGTAAGAATTCTATTACTGTGATGTATTTCAAGTATTCCTCCCTCCTAATCTACTTTGCTTTCATAAAATTTAATTTAAAGAATGGCTTGAATGTTGGGACTTATCTGATGACAGTCTTTATATTGCCCTAGTGCAGTTCAGACTGGTTAGCACACCATGAACATCCCTTACCATTTGCCTACCGCCCCCTCCTGTTCTTCTCAAAGAGGTCATAATGCTTAATGTAAATAGCAACAACTCTAGACACTAAGAGACAGGAGTGAAGCTAGTGTACAATGGGAGAGATTTGTTTTAATGGGAGAAATTTTTGCATCCTTACATTTGAGTTATCATTAATATAATTGCTCCTTTAATAGCAGCATAGATTATTTTTGTTTTAATATAGTAATTATAGATTATTTTGCTTCAATATTTTAATTATAAATTATTTTGTTTTAATATTATATATTTAATATGGTTATAACACTCTTCCTCCCATTCTTCCACCTAATCCCTCCTATGCCTACTTTCAAGCCCATGACATATTATCCTTTCTTTATTATTATTACATATATGTACAATAATATATGTATATGTAACCTAATGGGTGCATTAAGTGTTTTTTGTATGTATATATTTTTAAGGCTGACCAATTGGTATTGGATAAACAATTAAGGGGGTAATCACTGGGGAAGACTAATTCTCTCTTTCTCAATAGGTTTTAGTTGCCTTTAGCTCTTCATCCAGGGTTGGGGCCCAGGAATCTTGAAGTTCTCTGGCCTCTTACAATTTTTTTTGTCCCCATTTACACAGTGTTCCCTGAGTCTTGAGTATAGGAGTTGTGTTGCAGATGTGCCCAATGAGGTCTGACACCCCACATTCAGTTGTTGTCTGCATTTGGCCACTTTTGGCTTTCTTTAGTGGTCTCCCTATTGTGCAAAAAGAAACTTCTTAGATGAAGAGTAAGAGCTACCTTTATCTACATTTAGCTGTAAGTATAAGCCTAACATTTAGAAAGTAGTTAAGAACTATTCTTGTTACAAAAGTAGCAGTAATCAATTCTCTAAGATCCATGACATCACTATCAAAGAGCAGTTGACTAGGTTGCCAATACTAGGCATGATATCCCACCTGTTCTATAGGACTTAAATCTAATTAGAAAGCTATTGGTTGCTGTCAAGACATGAGTGCCACTACTGCTCTGTTAAGCATATCTTGCCCTATTGGCCATTATTGGGTCTGGTAGGTATCACAGCTGGTCATTAATTGCTTTCCTTCCTGTAGCTTGCAAAGCTCCTTCTGGTACTAGGAAAACTAGTCCTCTGGGGGAAAAAAAAACTTTTGGGTCAGTACTGGATGTATTTTTCCAGTCCTGTGAGTGCTGTCTTATGGAATAGGGACATACCTTTAACTTCTTAGAGGTAGCCAAGGACAACAGAAACAGGCTACATTGTTTGGGGAGTTTCTTTGACTTCTCTGACCAACAGCTCCAATAGAGGTTTCTCTTGCCTGGTACTGAAACTTTTGTTAGGTAGTTGTTGGTAAACATTATCTTTTCAAATCTGTTTAAGTTATATATGCATATATAGCCGTATGTATACAAATATACTTACATATATTATTTGTGATTTTAGGCAAATATAAAATAATGTGATTCTCTCTTTGACTTTTACAAATACCTTTAGTGTATTATTTATCCTTCCTCCTTCTCTCATATTCTGTATTGTCCTCCTTCCCCTGACGTAATTAAAGACTTCCATCTTGTTTTTAACATTTTACCCTTTATAACAGTGTGACCTGCTTGCTCTTCTCACCTCTAGAGATCCCTGCCCCCATGGTCTATTTTTCACTTTTCTAGCTTCTGTGGTTACTTCTAAAGATTGGAAAGTAGGAACCACAGATCAGTGACAAGAAGTAACATTATCTTCTGGGTCCAGGCTACCTCACTCAATACAATATTTTCTAGTTCTATCTATTTATCTGCAAATTTTGTAATTTAAATTTAAAATCTGTCATTGGTGTGTACTAATAATATATTTTATTAACTCTTTGGCAATTTCATACAATGTATCTTGAACATAGCTGAGCAAGTATCTATGGTGTAGAAGGTTGTGTCCTTTGGGCTTATGCCAAGGAGTAGAATAGCTAGGTCATGGGGCAGATTTATTGATAATATTGTGAGAATTTTCTACACGTATTTCCAGAATGGCTACACAAGTTTGCAATCCTACCAAAAGTGACTAAGACTTCTCCTTTCTCTCTGTTATCACCAGCATTTGCTATAGATAGTTCTATTTAATTTAGCCATTCTGACTGGAGTAATGAAGTTGAAATCTCAAAGCTGGTTAAACTTGCTTTTCCAGAACTGGTAAGGATAGTGAATACTTTTTGAGAACTCTCTTAAGCATTTTCTATTTTTTCTTTTGAGAATTATCTGCTCATATCAATGGCTATTTTTTAAGTGAGTCATCCATTTTCTTGATTCTTTGATTTCGAGTTCTTTATATATTCTAGATATTATTCTTCTGTCAGATAGATAGCTGGTAAAGATTCTCTACCACATTGTGAACTTCCTCTTCACTTGATTGATTGTTTCTTTAGTTATGAGAATCATTTTAGTTTTTCTACCAGGAAGCTTCTAGAACTGATGAATAATTTCAGAAACACAGTAGTATACAAAATTAACTTACAAATACGTGTGGCTTCTCTATACAAAAAAACCCAAACACATAGAGAAAAAGAATATGAACATACTTCTACTTAAAATAGCCTCATAAACAATAACATATTTAGGGAAAAACCTAATCAAGGAGGTGAAAGAGTTCAATAATGAAAACTTTATATTTTGAAGAAATCAAAGAAGACACTAAAGGATGGGGTGGTCTCCAATATTGATGGGTACAGGTTGGTAAATTAATATTGTGAGAATGACCATTCTACAAAAAGCAACTTACAGATTCAGTGCAATCCCAATCAAACAACATTCTCTACAGAAAGAATAAAAATATTCTGAAATTCTTATGAAACCACAAAAGGTCCTAGATATTCAAAATAATCCTGAGCAAAATCAACAAAGCTGGAAGGATTACCATTTCAGATTTCAAGGTGTATTATAAAGCTATTGTCTTAGGGTTACGATTTGGTTTATACTCCCATATCATGCTACATCACTAAAAGAAGTCAGGGCAGGAACTCAAACAGGGCAGGAACCTGGAGGCATGAGCTGATACAGACAGAGGTCATAGAAGGCACTAGTTACAGGCTTGCTCATTCTGCTTTCTTATAGAACCCAGGACAAACAATCTAGGGATGGCGTCACCCACAATAGACTGCATGCTCCTCCATCAATCACTAAATAGGAAAATAGCCTACAGGCTTGTCAACAGTCCCATCTTATAGAGGCATTTTTCTTAATTGGGATTACTTCCCCTCAGATGACTTTAACTTGTGTCAAGTAGATAAAAAACTATCCAGCATAGTGATAGTGCAGTGATTTGCATAAGAATGCCCCCACAGGCTGATATTTTTGAATGCTTAGTCACCAGAGAGTGGAACTCTTTGATAGGATTAGAATGATTAGGAGATATGGCTTTGGAGGAAGTGTGTCTCTAAGGGTGGGTGAACTTTGAGTTTTCAAAAAGCCCATGCCACCTCTCTCTCTCTCTCTCTCTCTCTCTCTCTCTCTCTCTCTCTCTCTCTCTCTCTCTCTCTCTCTCTCTCTCTCTCTCTCCCTCCAGATCAGGATATAGCTCTTAGCTACTGATTTAGTGCCTACTTCCATACTACCATGCTCCCCACCATGATGATAATGGTCTAAATAAACCTCTGCAACTGTAAGCAAGCTCTCAATTAAATGTTTTGTTTCCTAAGAATTACCTTGGCCATGGTGTCTCTTCTCTTCAAAGAACAGTAACTAAGACATATAGTAATAATACAGCATAGAAGTGGAGCAAAGGCAGACATGTCTATAATAAAACAAAATAAAACACCCAAACACAAGCACACATAATTACAGTCATCTGATACTTGTCAAAAATTCCAAAAACATACACTGGAAAAGAAACAGCGTGAAAGATTGAATGTAAAAAAAAAATAAAATTATAACTTTAGCTATCAGCCTGTACAAAATTTAGCTCCAAATGTATAAAAAAAAATTCAATATAAAGTCTGAAACACTGAAATCAATAGGACAGATATTTTATCAGTTGCTTTTCTCTTTACTCTTATCAAATACCTGGTCAGAAGTTGATGTGGGATACCCCTCTGTATGCTATGATTACCATTAATGAATAAAGAAACTGCTTTTGACCTAAAGCAGGGCAGAACTTAGCTAGGCAGGGAAAACTAAACTGAATGCTAGGAAGAAGGAGATAGAGTGAGAGAGAAGTCATGTAGACCCCACTGGAGACACTGGATGGAAATTTACTTGGTAAGCCACAGCCACGTGGCAATATACAGATTAATAGAGGTGGGTTAAATTAAAATGTAAGAGTTAACAAATAAGAAGCTAGAGCTAATGGGCCAAGCAGTGATTTAATTAATACAGTTTCTGTGTGATTATTTTGGTGCTGAGCAGCTGGGAACAAACAACAAGAAGTAACTTGAGAAATGTACTCACAGTTTTGTCTTGCAATTTGTGTGGATACACCACATCATGGCAGAGAAGATCTAGCAAGAGGAGCATAAGGCAACTGATGCTACTGCTTACAGTTAGAGCACTGAGATGCATGTTGCTGCTCAGCTGTCTCTCCTTTTCTTAACACTGGGACCTGAAGCCATCAGGTGGTGCTACCTACAATCAGGGTGTGGCTTCCCTCCTCAGGTAGGCATTTCTGTAAATATCCTACCGATACATACAAGAATTTTCCAGGGATTGTAATTTTATCCAATTAACAGTGCATAGTAACCCATCACAATTATGTTGTAAATAAATTTCTTTTATCTTTCTCAGAAGAAGACCACTATTCCTGGTACTCAAGTCTTTTTGCTTGGGATAACAAGATGACTCAGCAGACAAAGGCCCTTGCTGGCCATGCCTGATAACTTTAGCTCAAACCCCAGGACCATAATGGTGAAAGGAAGAAACCAGTTGCCACAAGTTGTGCTTTGACCTCCACATGCCCATGCTTACCCACCCATCCACTCCATCCTGACACAATACACGAAACAAATAATAAATATGCAATAAAATGTTCTTAAAAATGTCTTTTGCTCACAACTGTAAGAAATTCTGCTGTTAACATGTGGGTTCAAATAACATCTTATCTAGTATCCACATTCTCATAGAATAGTCTCTATTAGAATATTTTTACTTACAGGCATTCAAAGCATACTAACTTAATTTGGCCATTTTAAAACTGGTATCAAGCTTGTGAGTTACCTTTACTTTGTATAAAATTGTTTGTGTTTCCTGAAACATAAAATAATTGGAAACATACTTTTGAGTATAGGTAGGCTTCACTTAGCATAACCACAACCTTAGAAGTAGGACAGCTGTGATCCCTTACTGAGACTATTGTGGCTTATGGTTTGCTTTATAGGCATGAGATGCAAGCTTTTCATTACACTCAGGAAGTCCTGTTTGCATTGGGTTTAGAGTTGAACTCAAAAACCCCTCTTTCATTCTGTTCACAATCAAATAAGTGATTGTGGGGCCTCAACACATATTCTAATACTGCTTGAGGAAAGAGAAGGTGTTTCTGATATTTGTGGTCTAACATAGATTTTTATTGGAACTGTCATAGCTTTAGAAACAAAACTGATTCATTTTCATTAATTAATGTCTTCAAGATGATGCTTATACAAAATTGACTAAGAAGACACATAAATTGTTTTCTTGGAAAAAAGAAGCATTTTAAAATAAACTAGTTTTCTTGTCTTTTATTTTCTCTTCCTCTGTTTCAGTTATCAGTGATTGAGATGTTGAAGAATATTTTTAACAGAAAATTCTAGAAACAAACAACCAGCTAGTTTTCAGTTGCATGTTGACCTCAGTAATCTAACTGAAATCTTATTGTGAACATGGTTAATAGTTATATACACTTTATACCCTTTATGTACTTTAGTCACTTGCTACTCCTCTCAGTCATCAGACTGTCATGATATCTCAGTGCATATCAACAATGCATGCTCACATAGACACAACAATCTGAATTGTGAAATCCCTACATACTATACCCTGGTTCTAAGTCATCAATCTTCTTTACATATTTAATTTAGAGTGATTAAAAAGAAGTCACTTCTTTTCATTGCCATATGATTGTCATTTTGTAGTAAAAATATTATTTTAAAAATATAGTCTGAATTGCTCCAATGGTGTTGATGTATCTAGGTAAAATGTTCTTAGGAGAACCTCAATTCAGATGCTTGGTACCAACTTGGTGTTCAGAAAAATACCGTGTAACAAACAATGAACAGTACCTTTCCTATTGAGCAACATCTTTTGCATAAAAATATCTTGATCATAAAATATCAAATTTACTAAGACTTCTAGTAAGATGAAGTTTTCTGCTCTCTTCAAATCATGGTCCATGAGCAACTAAATTTTTATATTCTCTCTCTTTCTCTCTCTCTCTCTCTCTCTCTCTCTCTCTCTCTCTCTCTCTCTCTCTCTCTCTCTCTCTCTCTGTCCCTCTCATTCTTCTTTGAATAAATTACCTGAAATGTCTGCTGGTAACAGTTCATTTTCTGTTACTAATTTTACCAAGTAATTAAATGGAAAGTGTGTAGAGGAAGACCATTCTTTGAACTGGACTTGATGAATCAGGAGGACTACAAGGTCCTGAATACATCGTAATGTTTCCCCTGGAGTACTAAGATTTCTCCTTGAAGGAAATAGGGCATATACACGAGATGCCTCCAAATGCATTTCCACTGTGACGTGAAGAAAAATAATTGAAAACAAAGTTGTACTCATTCCTTCAAAGGTAGTCTGCTTTTAGTTGTGAAATATGTTATTTTAAGTAAAAATATCCTCAAGTATGAAGGAACAATATGACCAATGCCAAATATTACAGGACACATAAATACTTGAGTAAGTCCTTATGAGAAGAAGAAGAAACATATTCATGTCCTCAGCTTTCGGGAACAGAAAAAGTGTTGACTCTGGCACCGAGAGGAAACCACCTATGTATCATTTTTCATGAGCTCTCAAAAGAGGAAGCCAGAGGCAAAAACGTATACTGAAACTCCCCATTGAGAAGATGGAAAAAGAGAAGGAATTAAATAGTAAAAGAAATATTAAGTTTGAATGGATAATAAATTCTTGAATATGTGAACTTATAAGCCAGAATTAAAAATTCTTGGTTATATTCATTCCTTTTCTTTCATTTATTATTTGTTAAAATGCCAGGGACTTCCTTGTGATTGACAGTGTGAATTTGCTTAAGGTCAGCTCTGGTGAAATGAAATTTTTATCTGCAAACTTAGATCTTCTGAGTCATAGCTCAAGAGAAAAGAAAAAACCTGAGGACAAATCTTATGATTTTCCTTAATGAAACATGTATGCACATACAGGCATGCACACACACACACACGTATGCACATACAGGCATGCACACACACACGCACACAATGCACCCTTTAACACCAAGGCCTATTCTAAAAAGAGTGTGATGTTTCTAAGGTGTTAGTACAATGGCAAATTTTGATATTTTGAATAAAACAATAGGAAAATGTTTTTTATTTTTATCTCAACAACTTGTATTCAGTGGATTCCTATGAACTACTTAATGCTAAAAGAAATATCTGACTCTTTGGTGCATTTGTGCTTTTTTTCTTTGTTTGTTTGTTTAGGCAGAGTCCCACTACAGCTGTATAGTATATTTTACTGAGCTAATTCACTCTAACAAGATTGTTATGAAGCATTCAATGAAGTCACTAGACATTGATTAATCAATAAGAGCTTTACAATAGTTCTTATAGTTCTTATCCATTTAATGCAGTGGATGGTAAACTACTAAATAGATCAAACAGTAAAAAATATGGTAAATTACGGACTGAAATATTTTGCAAATGCTCAAAAGCATTTTAAAAGCTAGAGACGTGGATCATTGGTTAAGAGCATTTGTTACTCTGGCAGAGGAGCCAGGTCAGATTCCAGCACCCACAACTCCAGCTTCAGGGGATCTGGTGCCCTTTTCTAACCTCTTTGGGGTACCAAACATACATTTAGTACACATACATACATCCAGACAAAACACTCCTACATGAAAAAAATGAATACATCTCAGAAATTAAGTTTTTACAAAGAATCTTTAGTATGATATGAAATATTCCCCTTTCTCAAGTTCAAAAAATAACTAAATAGTATTACATCTCCATCTCCACTTCCGGGAACCATCAAGTTGACAGCCTCTTTTTCTTTAGTTACTACTGTTATGTGCATGTGCACAAATACATAAAGACAAACTGCTGAGTCTATTTTTGTTGTCTGTATGTACATGGTTTCAGGGCTGACCACTGCGCTGGACAATCAATAAGAGAGAGTGAAATTCTTCCTCTTCCAGGAGTCATTAGCTGCCTTTAGTTCTTTGTCTAGGTGTGGGAGCTCATTAAAATTTTCCCGTCCTTGTTAATTTGTCCATTTCTACTTCCATTGTTCCACTCTTTCTTATGTAGCTTTTTTTTTTTTGGAAAGACTTTTTCACAGTAGACATCGTAGTTTTCTGGATCTTGCAAACTTTCTGCCCCATCTTCCACAATGTTCCTTGATCCACAAATGCAAGAGTTGTGGTATAGATGTATCTTTTCAAGGAGAAGGAAGAATCAGAGACAGATAACACTAAGGTTATTTGAGGAAGCCTCAAGAAATCATTATATCTTACTTTTACCTGAAATTATATACAATATATACAATTAATTTATATATATATGTATAATTAATATATATATAAATTAAATAAAATTAAGCCACTTGAGCTGACAATATTCTCTACATAAACTAACAAAATCCCTAGTACCAGACATAAAAAAAAACTCCTTTCAAATGATTGGTCAGCATAGTCCAAGTGATTCCCAAAACAAGATAGATCATAAATGTAGCCCTTGTTTGTCTGTCAAGTGTTGAGTGTTGGTATTGGCATAAAAACAGACAGGTGGACCAACAGAATTGAATCAAAGACCCTGATATTAATCAACACACCTATGAACACCTGATTATTGACAAAAAGCTAAAATTATATAATGGAAAAAGAAAGCATCTTTAACAAATGGTGTTGGCATAACCAAATGCCAACATGTAGAAGAATGGAAATAGATCCATATCTATTCCCCATGCACAAAACTCAAGTTCCAATAAATCAAAGACCTCAATATAAATATAGCCACACTAAACCTTATAGAAGCCTTTAACACATGAGCACAGGAGACCACTTCCTAAATATAACACCAGTAGCACAGACACTGAAAGTAACAATTAATAAATGGGACCTTCTAAAACTAAGAAGTTGTTATAAGGCAAAGGACACAGTCAATAAGACAAAACAATGGCCAACTGAGTGGAAAAGGATCCTCATCAACCCCACATCAGATAGAGGACTGATCTCCAAAATACATAAAGAATTCAAGAAACCAGACATCAAAATACCAAATAACCCAATCAAAAAATGGGATACATATCCAAACAGAGAAATCTCAACAGAAGACTCTCAACTGGCCAAAAGACACTTAAGGAACTGTTTGACATCCTTACCCATCAGGGAAATGCAAATCAAAATGACTCTGAGATATCATCTTACACAAGTCAGAATGGCTAGGATCAAAAACACAAATGATAACTTATGCTGAGTAATGCAGAGTAAGGGGCACACACCTCCATTGCTGGTGGGAGTGCAAATTTGTACAGCCACTTTGGAAATCAATATGGCAGTTTCTCAGAAAGTTAGAAATCAATCTACCTCAAGACTGAGCAATACCACTCTTGGACACATATCCAAATGATGCTCAATTACATTCAAGACATTTATTTGTACAGCTATGTTTAAAACAGCATTATTTGTAATAGCTAGAACCTGGAAACAACCTATGTGGGATTTCCCTCTGTATGCCATGATTACCATTGGTTAATAAAGGACTTCTTTGAGCATATAACAGAGCAGGCCAGAAAGAACTGGGAAGGAGGACTAGGCTGAATGCTGGGAGAAAGGAGGCAGAGTCGGGGAGAAGCCATGTAGCCCTGCCAGAGACAGACACCAAAATTTTACCCGGTAAGCCACAGCCACGTGGCAATACACAGATTAATAGAAATGGGTTAAATTAATATGTAGGAGTTAGCCAATAAGAAGCTAGAGCTAATGGGCAGTGATTTAATTAATACAGTTTCTGTGTAACTATGTCGAGGGTCTGGGAGGCTAGGAAACAAACAAGTGGCCAGGCAGCTTCCCCCAACAAACCTAGATGTCCCTCAACTGAAGAATGGATGAAGAAAATATGGCACATTTGAACAATGAAATATTACTAAGAAGTAAAAATAATGACATCTTGAAATTTTCATGAAAATGGATAGAACTAGAGAAAACCACCCTGAGTGAGGTGACTCAGACCCAGAAAGACTAACCCAGTATGTACTAGCTCATAAGTGGATATAAGATGCAAAGGATAATCAAAATATAGTCCATGACCCCAGAGAAGCTAGGTAACATAAACAACCCTAAGAGAAACACATCTATCCCCCTGGGAAGTGGAAATAGACTCGATTTCCTGAGAAAATCGGTAGCTTTGGGGTGTGGGAGAAGGGAGGGCAGAAGGGGAGGAGAAGGGAAGAAGGGAAAGAAGAGAAAAACAGAACAGAACAGGATGGCCGAGATGGGGGAAGGACAGAGAGGGAGAGCAAGGAAAGAGATAATATTGATTGAAGGAGCCATATGGAACTAACAAGAAACCTGGCACTAGGAAAATTTTCAGGAATCCACAATGATAAACAAAGCTAAACTATAGAGGAGAGAGTGCCTGAATTGGCCTCTCCCTGTAAACAGATTGATGACTACCTTAATTGTCATCATAGAACCTTCATCCAGCAACTGATGTAAGCAGATGCAGAGATCCACTGAGAAGCACAGGGCAACCTCCCAAAGTCTAATTGAAGAAAAGGAAGAGTGCTAATATGAGCAAAGGGGTCATGACCATGATGTAGATACCCACTGAAACGGTTTTCCTGATCTAATGGGAGCTCACTGACTCCAAAATAACAGCAGGGGGGGACCATCAAAGGACCAAACTAGGCCCCCTGAATGTGGGTGACAGTTGTATGGCTGAAGCAGTCTGCGGGGCCACTGGCAGTGGGACCAGGATTTATCACTAGTCCTTGGAATGCCTTTTTGGAGCTCATTCTCTTTGGAGGACTACCTTGCTCGGTCTAGCTTATCACTTGGTCATGCCTCAAGTGATGTGCTAGACTTTGTTGACTACCCATGGGAAGCATAATGCTCTCTGAGGAGTGGATGGGGGTGGTGGAGTGGGACAAGGTGAAGGGAGCTGGAGGAGGGAAGGAAGTTGGAACTGGAATTGGTATGTAAAATGAGAAAATATTTTTTAAATAAATTAATTGAATAAATAAAAGATGTTACATGCTTAGAGTACAAGACTTGGGTGACTCAACTGGATCTGACCTGAAAGCCTCTTTCTGCTATTCTAGCTTTCATGGTTCCAGAAAACCTATGCAAGTTCCCATGGAAGGGAAGAAATTAAACAGTCCTATCAAGTTGTAACATCTATGAGCTATTACAAGTACTAGCATAGCAACCTATGCATAAAATTGCAGCAAGTGGCACTCACATAGTGAGGGTAACCACCAGCTGTCTGACTGGACTTATGATCACTCAACAGGAGGGAAACCATGCCTGGTCCTGGAACCCTAACCAGCTTCCTGGGGCTAGTGAGTTCATGGACGTAAGAAAAGAACTTATTACTTCCGTTTTGCTAGACCAGTTTAATTCCTTACTAAGGCGTAAATCACATCCATATACCTCACAGATAAGTGTAATTGTTATCCCTTTTCAGGTAAGCGTCTTTTGTAGAAAATAGAGAACGTCACAGAATGCAGAGATCAACAGACAGATCACGGGAATTCTACTCTCGATGGATACATCTATAGCACACTTTCTTCATCTGTGGCTCAGGAAATAGTTCTTAAAGAAATGACGTCCTTAAATGAAAGGCAGAAGAAATAATTTTAAATAGATATGAATTTATGAATAAATTGCAGGATTGATAAAAGTAAGCAGCCCAAATGATGAATATTGTTTGCTATGCACATAAGTTTACAGCATATTATTGTTGTCTATATCTGAGTCCTCAAATCTTTTCTTGTATTACAACTTGATGCCTGGATATCAACCATCTAATTGGTTCTCTGGTTGGAATCTAGCCCTAGACTTTCAGTCTCCTTCAGTAATGTCAAGTGTAATCTATTAATCCAGGAATTTTAATTTCCAAATATTTCTCGTATCTTACTCTTTCCATCTCCCCTCTTGCCCTCAGTGCAAGTGCCTTACATCAAACTTCTGCCTCATGCATGAGCCGCAACAGCCTCCAAACTTGTCTTTCTCTAGTTCTGTCCTCTTTGCATCACACCCCATCATAGTCTAGGAAATTCAGGTGAAGGTGTGAGCCATGTAACTTTCCTTTAATAGCATCACACTATCTATAAATCCAATTTCCTTATCTATAAACCCAAGTTCCTTAATGAGGCATTAGAGAACCCCTTTATGATCATCCCTGGTCATTCTCTTCAGCCTTCTCTTACCCTTCCCATCTTTGCTATGGAATCTGTAGAGCAGGTAATTTCATATATTATGTGTTTATGCCAAATATGTTCTGAATAAATGTATGCCTACTGAAACTTAAAAGTAGGGTATCAGAACATAGCCAAAGTAATGACATAGGGTTAATAATGCTTTGGGGGGACTGTGAGAAAAACGCCAGGAAAAAGGGTAGAGGGTACCCTTAGTATCTCAGGTACATTTTGTTCCCAGAATTATTCTTGGATGTAATCTCATGCCTCTTATGTTGAACATTTGTGTTCAGTTCATAAGACTTCTGTATTCTTCTTGGATATCAGAATACAGCAATAGAACCCAATCTGGTTAATGTATTCTGAATATGGATATGACCTTCTGTCTTTCGTGCTTTCCCAGATATAATTTGTAGTATGTACCAGGCAATTGTATTTAAATTGGTCTATCCTGGGAAAGTTCTGGGAAATGGCTACTCTATCAATATTTAGTATGTGCCCACTGGTGTTTGTTTACATAATTTTTGGTCCGTTTTTTCTAAAATCAACTCTCATTAAATCATTTCTTTCTTTATTATTTCATATATAAAAGTACACTGAACTGTATTAAGATTTTCTACTGCGTTAGCCTGTAGTCTGCTCCATTCATTTAGGTCCTGAGATCCAAGATCTCGCAGACAGATCTGCTCAGGGTAACAAAAGTCACCAGCAGGAAAACTACTTCTTTCTGGAGTTTTCTCTCCATTGAAATAAATGGACTAAGCATCTCTCCACTCAAACTTGCTGCTTCTTGGTTGGACCACACTATATAATACTGGATATATTTGCCCAAGAATTTGTTTCTTTTACCATACTCTAATGCTTTGGATAGCTGAGGCTGTGCACAAATCATGCTTCATTCTTTTCAGTCTGTGGAATATTTTAGGTGGTGAATAAATGACTGTTGAATCTAACTGACTTTACAGTTACTCATAAAATTAAATTTAGCTTCAGTCGCCTGCCATAGAAAGATAGTGCTGGTGATTAAAAGCAATTGAAAAAGATGTTGAACCCTGGAACTGAGCAAGGCTATTATTACTTACACTGCATGATATGAAAACTTCGAGAGACTACTTGATCATCTGCTGTTGCTGTCTTTGAGCCCATCCTAGAGAGTTGGATACAATGTTCCACAGAAGCACAAAGACAAAAAATATATTTTTTTAAAAGCTTTAAAGAGCAGACAGCTAGATCCTATGAAGCTTTCTGTGGCTTGGAAGCTGATTCCAGAGGCATCATGTTTTTCCTAACACTTACCTAAGAGGACATACCTAAGGTTTGGAAGTCAGTTGAGAACATCTATTTCTGAGAAATTTCCCGTCTTTTGCGGTTCTGGTCAAGATGGTCAAAACGTTGTGTGTGTGTCCTCTTGGTCTGGGCCCAGGTTTAGCACAAGAAGATTCCTTAAGATCCACATTTGATGCTGATTAATCACAGACTCTGGGAAAAGCAAATAAATTCTTGAGTTTCAATTTCCTTTCCTGTTGCGTGCTGGCATCCGTCCTACTGCAGAGAAGATCAGCCCTCCTCACCATATGGACCACCATTTTCCCTGCTCACCACCATCTCAGGAGCTTCCTGTCAGAGTGCAGACCATGGCTCCGCCTTTTAGAATGTTGGCACTGGTTTTCTAAGATGTTTGCCAGAAGTTATAGTTCCAATATAATAAAGTATAAAGTCAGTGTCAATCATCCTGACAGGTGAGTGGATAATCTGTAGGTCTTATTTGTTAGATCAGTCAGATATTTTGTTTGTTGTTCTGTCATCATTTTGAGTATATTTATATATTATATAGCATAGTTATATTCTATATGCTATAGTTATATATTAATATATAACTTAATGCGTATACTGAAACTGTCACTCAGAATTTTTTTGATCTTGCCTTTGTTTTACCGGTGTCTTCCTGAGTAGTCATGGGCTGTCACATAAAACATTTCGGTAAACTAGTTGTGTGTAGTAGGCCTTCCTGCTTCAAATATTTAAACAACAATTATTTCATAACTTTTTAGACATACTAACTCATTTTAATCTAAGCCATAGAAAGCCCACTTTGTTTCTCTTGTAAAGTGAAGGTAGCCTACCATGAAGGGAGTTCACTGATAAAAACATGAGAAAATGTTTCAATTATAGTTCCATACAAACACCAATGTTGTTTGTAAAAGAATCTTAGAAAGGGTCGCAGCACAGGTTTGTTCTGATTTACAAACCAAATGGTTCTAGTGATGCTGACAGTATCTAATAGTCTCTAGTAATAACCAACAAGAAACAATGAAATACGACTGGAGAATAGCAATTCATAAGAAGACAGAGGAGAACATTGGGATAAAAGGAGGGAGGAGGTATAAATAAGGTTGACTGTTTCCTTTGTGCTGACCATATGGTCAAGAGCTTTAAACATTATAAACTGCTCAACCCAAATTTTACTTATTACATATTTATCTAGGGCACAATCTTATTATTTCCATTTTATACTTAAATATGTGTCAGGGAAATTAAATAACATGCCAAATGTTACACAGCAATTCCTCCAGTTCAACTTAGAACTACGGTTGAGTTTCAACAGGCATCTACCCAGCCCCTGCTGAGTGTTTGCACTGAGAAAAATATCAAAACCTATGACTTAGCCTCTTAATCTTTTGAAAAACACTTTTAAAGCTCAAGTTTTTCCTTTCCACATCAGCAAAATATTGGATGCCAGTTGCTTCCATGTATTATTTAAATATATGACTACATTCAAGATTAATAACAAATAGAGAAGTGTCTTTGACGGTACTGAAAGCATTTGGAAATTCTTCAAAAAATTAGGTTAAATATAATAATTTTCCCTTGGCCCAAAACTATACTGCTTCATGATCAAATCGTATTTTTCAGAACTCAGGATATAATAAAAATGGTTTATAAGCATTTAACATGTGGTAATATTATCTAGGATTAAAAGAGCTAAATGAAATTATCATTATATTTAAAAACTATCCTTTAATACCACGTGAGAAAAAAATGTTACCAGTTCCAGCATAAAAATGTAAACTGTTGAATGGCCAGTAATATATATTTTCAGAAGATAAATACTAAAGACAAAAAAATCAATTTAGATGACATGCTCTGCTATGATAGGCCAATTATCTACATTAAATTTGAGAGAAATTTGGTTAAGAACATGGAATGATTAGATAATTTATTTAATAAATCCAAGAAGTGAGAGCTAACTACAGTGGACAAGCTTTTTGTCCCCAAGGAACTCTTAAACTTTAGGACTTTTAGAGGAGCCCAGACATGGTGCTATGCACCTATTTTCCCACTATATGGGAGTTAATGCCCACCTGGACTGCAGAGCAAGAACTAGCTTATTTATTAAAAAATTAATAAGTAAAAATTATTAGGATTTCATTGTGTTGTGCCATGTTCAGTTGATATCATTGGGAGGCCTGATCTTTCCTGAAGGGAAATGGAAGAAGAGTGGATCTGGTAGTGCGAGGAGGTAGGGGGAACTGGGAAGAGAGGAGGGAGGGGAGGCTGCGGTCAGGATGTATTATACAAGAGAGTGAATTAAAAACAAAAAAGAAATGATAGCAAAAATTGCTGTAAAGTAAGCCTGTAAACAAGTTCATTTAAAAATTATGTAATTTAGTAGGTAAATCTTAATTATGTAAAAAAAAATTGGTATGAATGTGCATCCTTTGGGTATACGCCCAAGAGTGGTATTGCTGTGTCTTGAGGTAGACTGATCCAAATTTTCTAAGAAACTGCCATTCTGATTTCCAAACTGGCTCTACAGGTTTGCAGAACTAGCTTTCTGGAGTCCATTCCGCATGGAGGGATACCTTGGTCAGCCTCAATACAGGAAGAAGGGGTTTGGTCCTACCTCAACTTGATATACCAGACTTCACAGATTTCCCCTTGGGAGACATTACCATTTCTGAGGACTGGGTTTGGGGTTGGGTCGGGGGAAGGTGGAGTACCTGAGAGGAGAGAAAGGAAGACGAACTATGATTGGAATGTAAAATGAAAAAAGAAACATTTTAATAATTTTGTTTTTAAATTTTAAATGTCTCTATCAATCTTAACAGAATTTTCATATTAAAAGAACTTTCTGGAATCTGTGAGAGTGATCCCAGTGAGGACTCCTAGTAATGGAAGACAGATGGAGTCTCAGCTGGCTATTTCTTGTAACCAGACAGGGTGGTGGGATTGGGTTGTGTTCTGTTGAGTTGTTGTCCACCAAGAGGGTTCTGTGGAGAGCCCCAAACAACCAAGCTGATGCTAGGACAAACTGACAGGAAATGAGACATTGTTGAGGACAGCACCTGCACAGTTCACTGAAGGTAGAGAGGCTGAGCTGGTGCCTGCATGGAGCCTTCACCCCTATGTTTTAGTCTCTTCGGTGCAGGGAAATACTTTGCATGTTACCAAAGGAGAAAACTTGACCCCAGTCAAGCCACAAAACCTTTGGCCAACAATTTGTCCAGCCTCAAAGATGTGCTGGGGCAATGGTGGCTACAGAACTTGAGGGAGTGGCTGACCAATGTCTGATTTAAATTGAGGCCCACTCCCTGAGAGGAAGACCACAGCCAACACTGCTTGGATGGTCTGGGACTGGAGACTGGATAGCCCATAGACCTAGGGTAGAACCAAACACACAAACACAACTGGTCTTTTTTTAAAAAAAAAAAATTTCAATGTGATGGTTCCTAATGATATTCTGCTATACTCATAGATCGGTACCTTATCCAGTTGTCCTCAGAGAGACTTCCTCCAGCAGCCGATGGGAGCAGGTGTAGAACCCAAGTCAGACATTCCGTGGAGGCAGAATTCCCCTCAGACCTCAGGGAATCCTGCAAAAGGCAAGGCAGAAGAATTCTATGAGTCAAATGGGATAGAGGACACTGAAGAACATGGCCTACTGAATCAACTAAGTATGGCTCCCATGGGCTCACAGAAACTGAAGCGGCAAGCATGGGGCCTGCGAGGTCTGCATCAAGTCCTCTGCTTATTTGTTGTGGCCGTTAGCTTGGTGTTTTGTGGGATTCATTGCTAATTATGGGAGCCAGTGTATCTCTGACTCTTTCCTGCTCTTCAGACTATTTTCCTCCTGTTAGGTTCCCTTGTTTAGCTTTGGTGTGACAGCTCTTGCTTTGCCTTTATTGTATGTTGTTTTGTTGTGTTTGGGTGTTGTGTCTTGGAGGCCAACTCTTTTCTGATGGGAGACAAGGGGCAAGTAGATCTCGGAAACAGGAGAGGTGAAGGTGAACTAGGAAGAGTAGAGCGAGGGAAACTGATCAGGATGTACTGTATGAGAGAAGAATCTAAATTTTCAATTTTTTTTTAAAAAAGAGTACACAAGGAACTTTGTGGAAGTGGAGGTAGAAAGATTTTAAGGGCCAGTGGAGATGGAAACAGCCAAGGAAATAAGTCCTTTTAGACAAAACAGGGCTGACATGCACATAAACTCATAGGCATGCACTGGCCTGCACTGGCTTGCACAGGTCTAAGCCAGATGGGGTCAAGCCCTGAGAGGGGGAATGCGCACAAATCTCCATCTATAAACCAAAAGTTATCTCCAATTGGCAGCCACTCAGAAAAAAAATTAATTTTCTCCAGCAAAGTCTTACTGAGTATACAAACCACAATTAAGGAAAGGCCCCCTGCCCAGAATTAGATGGCCAACATAAAACAAATTCAATGGTATATTTAGAGGTACTTTTGTCTCATAATGCTTTGTCTGGGCTTTTTTTTTTTATCTTACAGATCTTTGACTTATACACTGTAGATTCTAATTTAGTGTTTTTATGTGATATGAGTATTCAAATGTGTGTGTGTTTCTTGTGCTTTTTCTTTGGCTCTTTCCTTCTTCTTCCATTTGTTTTGTCCTATTCTGGTTTGTTTTGCTTTGTCTTGTTACTTTTATGTTGCCTGTTTATATTCTAATGAGAGAGGGAAATATAATGTGGATTTGGGCAGATAGGTGGGAGCTGGAAACCATGACCAAAATATAATTTTTCTTTTATTATCTTCTCTCTCCCTCCCTCCTTCCCTCCCTCTCTGTCTTTCTGAGACACAGTTTCTGTGTAGATGTGGCTGTCCCAGAATTTGCTCTGTAGACCAGGCTAGTCTTGAACTCAGAGATCCATCTACCTGTGGAATGCTGAAGTTAAAGGCACACATGGAAAACAACCTGAGGAAAGTCAGTGTTTGCCCTGAACGTGGCAGCATCCTGAGCATGAATGGATATTGTGTGCCAATGCTAAGAAATCAGAGAACTCAGGTCAAATCTGTTAATATGTATTGATGCTTCGATTTCATACACTCTTTCAGAGTCACAAGATAGTCTTCATTTGATTTTTTTTTAATCATTGACAAAAAGTGAAATTGACCAGTTTAGCTCACAGACCATATAGTCGCCTAAAACAGGACTATCTGTCCTATAAAGCAAGGGTTGTCAACCTCTGCCTTAGGTTGGATGGATGATTTTTTTGTCTGCCTGGAAAAACCAGAATATTTGTTTGGGAGAATCCTGTCACATCTCAGTGTCTATGGTGAGTACAGCCAGGGCTGATCACACCCAGTTTTGTTTTGACTAGCACCCAAGGACACTGTGGGTACAGGGCAGCAGCACACACTCTAAAAAATTTAAACTCTGAAGACTGGCTCTTGGGACAAGATCTCCTCAGTAAATGGGAGTGTGGGGGTCTCGGGAGAGGGTAGAAGAGGAGAAGGGAGGAAGGGAGGGGAGCGGACAAAAATGTATAGCTCATTAAAAACAATTTAAAAAGACAGATTTTTGGGTTTTCACATAAAAGTTAACGGTTGCCTTTTGAAAGACCTACACAATCAGGAAAGTCAAAACTGAGATTCGTATGTTACAAGCCAGTGCTTACCCCAGCTCTGGGCATGCACAAGCAGCCTTTATATGCTAGATAAGGGAAACTGAAGAAGTTACAAGATGTGAGCACTTGAAGGACCCTTCCCAAAAATATGCCTAATTTATTATAAATGAACAGATTCAGTCATTTCACAATAACGATTCTGAGTAAAGGGATAAGCTAAAATAATGAGCACTTGTGTGGAAACTTTTACTTTGCTTTAGCTACAAAGTCATATGAAGCTTTATTCAAATGAAAAAACGAAGACATTAGATATGTGTTACTTAAATTCCCCTCTCTGCATTTTTTTTTACATAAAATGTCATAAAGCTGTTTGGGTCACATAAAGTTTTCTATTAGCTTCAGCTAACAGAGCAAGAAGGACTAGCACAAGACCTAGGAGAAGGCTTACTTCAGCTTCAGTACAGAAGCCCAGCTTGTTCTTTGCCACTGAATCAAATTAGAAGCAGCTGGTAATTGGGACCAGATGAAGTTTCAAGGGGAGGAGATGGAGAACATTCCAAAGTGAACACTGAACATTTTTCCACAAAGACTAATGTCAATTAGTACAACATTATAGTCTCTGCAATTACACATGGCAACTGAACTACCTTGAAAGTGAAGCAATTCATTTTTGCAGATTGACATAATTCCAAATCTGGGTAAGATTAATGGCAATCAATGTCTTTATACATGCTTTGTGCTGCTTTGATGTGTTCTGCTCAGCAAGGGCTTGCATCTCTCCGCAAAAGAAGGAGCATTTTGTCTTTTTATTTTATTTCCTCTGTTTCATGGAAATTAAGTTTTTAATTAGCTAATGCCATAAACGTTAAGGGAAGTGTAAATAGTTAAGCTCACTTCACATTGCTTGCATGTGTTCCGTTTCCCATGCTTCATCGTCCCTTCACACCCGTTAAGCAAACAAAAAGTCAGGATATAAGTTACAGTGTTCTCAACTTTACATAATCTACAAAAACACTGCTTCAATTTTAGAGTAAAATGCTTGGAATCCATTTATTCAAAAGGTTTTCAGAAACAGCTACATAAAAATACAGGTGTGTTTGTTTTGCTTTGCTTTGTTTTGTTTCTGCTTGCCCCATGTAGGAACCTATGCACCTTTATCTGTAGTGATTCTGTCTTCTGGTCTCTAACAATGTCAGAAAGATCGAGTCTGTTATGAATAGATTACCCTGAAGGAGAATTCTTAGAAGACTAATACTTTCACTTTTGTTTGTTTCTTTGTTTTTCAAGACAGGAATTCTCTGTGTATCTTGGAGCCTGTCCTGGGACTCTCTCTGTAGACCAGGCTGGCCTCAAACTCAAAGAGATTCGCCTGCCTCTGCCTCTTTAGTGCTGGAATTAAAACCGTGCACCACCACTGCCCAGTTACTTTAACTGTTTAAGTATATCCTAAAAAAGTAAGCCTGCCTGACAACCAGCGAAGCTGACATAATTAGGAACAGGAAACAATAGGAGGGAAAGAATACCCTTCCCAAGATCCTGGAACTGCTATACCAAGCACTGAGATACAGCAAACTGAATTTCCCTTACTCTTATTACATGTCCCGGCTGGTGTTTGGTTCATGCTACCTTGCTTCTTATTCCATGAAACTTTTTACTGTGTATCTCTATCTCCTCTGGAACCTCAGGTCTCAAGTATCTCTCCAAAATTTTTATAGAAGGTTGCAAACAGTATATGGATGCCAAGCTGTTATTGAGTGATCCTGCCTGTGTGTAAGTAGACAGCCCCTTGCAGAACCTGGGTATAGGACACTACTTCCCTCCTCTGAATAAAGTAGCTTCCTCTCCAACTTATTCATGCTTGCCATCTGAGAATGGAAGCCAATGGCACCATGGGTGTTGATTTTATATGTGCTAAGTTTTTCATCAGTCTTAATAGGTAAATCATAAAGCATGGACATTGCATATCACTTACCTGCAGATACCTCATTTTCATCAACTCATATGAAAACTTCATATGCACATATATGCTTTGAGTATCTGAAACTAAATGATCATTTAAACT
This sequence comes from Alexandromys fortis, assembly GCF_014885135.2. NCBI lineage: Eukaryota > Metazoa > Chordata > Mammalia > Rodentia > Cricetidae > Alexandromys > Alexandromys fortis. The sequence goes on along the minus strand of NW_026067900.1, from coordinate 12,653,234 downwards.
TTAAAAGAATCTCATGGTTTTATGTTGTATGTTAGTTTTTATCTTTGTCTGAACAGAATACAGACACTTTTACATAAGACTAAATAGTGTATGTTTTTGCCAACGTGGTGACTTATCCATGAACATTGTATAACACATAGCAATTTGGTCAGTAAACTATTTTTTACAAACTTTATTCATATTATTTTTAATTATTTGCAGGTGTTAGTGTTTGTGTGTGAGTATGTGCATGTCATTATAGGTGCCTGTGGAGACCAGAGGCCTTGGAACCCCGAGACCATAAAAAAAACAACTAGCGCTTTTGTACTTCTGTAACAGTGTTACATATAGTACCTGTTAACTTTATTAGCTTATCCATTAGTGGTTGATCATTAAATCTATTTCTGACTGGTGGATTTATAGAAAGACGTCTATAAGCAAGGTATCTTCATTTCCTTATATATTTCCCCTTGCACATTGATTTCCTTTAAAAAATAATTCTACCTTTTAGATTTCAGGAAGCCCAAACATTTGAGCAGACTAAAAAGAAGCCATTTAAGAGGCTTCAAGATCATCAAGAAAGTCCGGTTTTATCCCAGGCTTTTTCAGACCCAGGCCAGCTGGCCTTGGTGAGTTCCCGATAGAACATCCCCCTTGTCTCAGTGTGTGGGTGCACCCCTCGCGGTCCTGAGTTCCTTGCTGGTGCTCTCTCTCCTTCTGCTCCTGATTTGGACCTTGAGATTTCAGTCCGGTGCTCCAATGTGGGTCTCTGTCTCTGTCTCCTTTCATCGCCTGATGAGGGTTAATATTCAGGAGGATGCCTATATCTTTTTCTTTGGGTTCACCTTCTTATTTAGCACTCAAGAACAATGGCAATGGGTTTTTGATCCTTCTGCACGTACTGGCTTTGTGGGAGCCTATGCAGTTTCGTGGATGCTCACCTTACGAGACCTGGATGGAGGTGGGTGGTCCTTGGACTTCCCACAGGTCAGGGAACCCTGATTGCTCTTTGGGCTGACGAGGGAGGGGGACTTGATCGGGGAAGGGGGAGGGAAATGGGAGGCGGTGGCAGGGAGGAGGCAGAAATCTTTAATAAATAAATAAATAAAGCAAAAAAAAGATCATCAAGAATGCTTTATTCCCCTTATTGTGCTCTGTTAGTGTCATCTCACACTATAGAAACTCTTTAAAGAAAACTGTAAATGAATAACTTCCTGAAGGGAAATCATTGAAGTCATGGAAATAAAGCAAAGTTTTACACTGAACCAAAGATAGGAATTACAAAAAAATATGTGTTTTTCCTATTCGCTTTGAAATATTTTTTTTGGTTTTTGGTTTGTTGTTTTGGGTTTTTTTAAAGTTATTATTATTTACACAGTTTGAAAATTTTTAATCTGATGAAGGAAGAATTCTTTCTTGTCCACTCGAAATGTCTAAGGAGTTCTGTTTGCAGCATAGGACGGTCATTCAGAGGGTCAGCTAGGGTTATACACATTAGGGTGGTAGAGAGTAACAACATGCTCTTATTTCTCCCTTCTTTCCCAACAAGGAACCTGCTTATGTTTGAAATGGTTGCACCTAGTGTGACCGGTGAATAACCAAAACCTTCATCTCACATTCCTATTTGCATTCCAAATGGCAATCTTTCCAGTGTTCTTGGGCATCCAGGGAAGCCAAACCCTGACTGCCAAATCTTAGGAAGAAATCGCAAGCAGGTTAAAAAGAACATGGCATGAACCCCTTCAGTGAATGACCAGTAGTAGAGACCGCAGGAAAGGAAAGCCTGTCTGGGGTCAAGCCTGTGGGCAGGAGGTGTCTGATGAATTTGATTATTTGGTCTTGTTTTTTTTTTTGTACATTTCTCAGTAGACTTGAAGAGGTTTAAAAATGATGTTTAATGTCCATATTTTGATAAATATATACCTGGTTTAAGTTACTTGAATTTTACATATTAAACAAAATAAAAATTTTAAGGGTAATTGTATGAAGGGAAGTGATCTTTCTTTCCATTAAGAACCCTTTCAGTGAAGGCCAGCATACCTACACAACTCATTGAACATGCAGAAGTCGAGCTGGTGCCTAGATAGAGCCTTCACCACTATGTGTATCTTTGGTACAGGAAGGTACTCTGCTGCTACCAGAAGAGATCTGTAAATACCACGCCAGTCACAAAACCTTTCCTCTACAATGATATCCTGTTTACAAGACATACTAGAGTAATGTTGGCACAAAGCTTGTGGGAGTAACTAAGCAACATCTGATTTGACTTATGGCCCACTCCATGCAATGGAATGCTTACTTGATAGCGTTTGTGTGACCAAGAACCAGAGACTAGATATCCCAGAGACCTAAGGTAAAACCAAATAATACTGGCCTATAAAACAAAAAAGTAGCGGTATAATGACTCCTAATGATGTACTAGTATATTCATGGATATGTGCCTTGTTCAGTCATTATCAAAGAACATTCAGTCCTAATTGGGGTGTTTCCATCAAATCCCTTCCCTCAGTGCTCAGGAAACCTACAGAAGAAGAAGTCAGAAGAGTTTTCAAGTTTTAATTGTTAAAATTTTATACTCTTATTTAGGCTTTTCCCAAGGGTTTTGATTTTGTTTTGTTGTGTAACTGGTTTGGGCTATTGCAAACGGTTTTGTTTCCCCGAGTTCTTTCTCAGGGTGTTTGTCATTTGTATATAGGAAGGCTACTGATGCTAATTTTGTATCCTGTCACTTTCCTGAAAGCATGTATTAATTCCAGGAGTTTTCTATTGGAGTTTGTAAAACCTTTAAATATAGAATTACATTGTCCTCAAATAGGGACACATTTATTTATTTCTATTTAATCCATTTTATTTTCTCATCTAGTACTATAAATCTAGTTAAGAACAACCATCATATTAAACAGATGTAGAAAGATTGGAAATCCTTGTCTTACTCCTGATCTAAGCAGGAGAGTTTTGAGTTTCTCCCCACTTAGCATAGTATTAAATATAGGTTTGTACATATTGACCTTCTTGGACAATTGCTTTTATTCCTAGCCTCTTCAGGGCTCTTGCCATGAGGGATATTGAATTTCATTAAATTCTTTACTTTATTCATTGAAATGATTGTATGATTTTTTTCCTCAAGTCCATCTCTATCATGAATTACATTCTTATTTATAATGTTGAATAATTTTTGGTTCTCTAGAATGAAGCCAATTTGACCAGTAAGCATGTTATGTTTTGACATGCACTTGTATTTATACTGCAGAAATTTTATTAGAAAATTTTTGTGTCTAAGTTCATCAAAGAGATTGCTTTACTATTTCCTTTTAATGTTGTTTGCTTATCAGGATAATACTACATTTCTAAAAGGAATTTTGGAGCTTTCTTTTCTACTATAGTTTATGGAATGATCTAAGAATAATGGTGTTAATTCTTCTATGATGACCTGGTAAAATTCTTCAATAAATTTGACTGGACCTTGGCTCCTTTTAGTTGGGAAACATTTCATCACTGTTTTAATTTCTTCATTTGGTATAGGTCTGTTTGAATTATTTATCTCTTTGTGGTTTAACTCTGGTAGGACATATTCATCTAGAAATCATCCATATCATTTATATTTTCCAATTTAGTGGAGTGTGTTTTTTAAGGTACGACCTACCAAGTTTTGAAATTTCATTAGTATCAATATTCATCTTTGATTTTGTTATTTCCAGTGTCCTTCTTCTTTGTCTGAGTGAAGAGATTCTTAATGTTTTCAACAAGGAGCCTATTTTCCACTTGAGCCACTCAAATCAAACAATGACCCTATATTCAAGCATCACTCTTGCTTAGCTTTATTCCCTTCACCAAAGGCTCATTTTCCACTTCAGAAAAGAAAGACGTTTTACACACTTATCATAATTCCTGAAACACACTGCACTGGCTGCAGGAAGGAGGGAACGGAGGATGTCAAAGCCATTTGGCTGCAAATAAGGAGACAGTTAAGAATACTGACTGAAGCCACGGAAGAGTATCTTGCTTCCCTCTGCACATTTCTTTACGTCTAAGTTTTGATTTTAGTCATTTAGGCTTGTGTCATTTGTATTAATACTCAGAATTCCTAAAGGACAGAGACATTTTATTATTGGCCTCACTGATTTTATCCTCAGATCACCTTGAAAGAATGCAATCTTCTGGAGAGCGGGCCACATGTGGAAAGGGGACGAGGACAATAGCTCCCAGTTCCATCTGGGTCATATACCCTGGACAAGGCACAGATCTTTACCACTTGCACTTATCTGCTCTAACCAAGCTTCTTAGTTGTGTAAACTCAGAATGAAGATGGGTTTGGTGTGAAGGGATGAAATATTAAATAAAATCACAAGGGTGCGGTGAGGTAGAGCAGAAGGTACAGGGGCCTGCCACAAGGCTTGCAGATCAGAGTTTGATTTCCAAAATCCATAAGGTGGGAAAGAGAATCAAATTCTACTAGTTGTCCTCTGACCTCCACATGTATGCCAAATAAAATGTAAAAAAAAATCAGAGTTCATTCAGAAAATTTGGCATATAGAAATACAAAAACAATTTCCAGAAAAAATCTTCTAAAATCATTAACATTTATATTTCTCCAAATGTTTATGAGTATACTCTGTAATTAGATAAAATTTAGTTCTGCTAAGTAAAAGACAATCATAATTTATTGATTAAATCATGTTAATACCTTTTTATTCACAGAATGCTAATGAAAGGAATTCCTCTGCTATGAGACAAAAACTTTGATAATTCTATGATTTCCAATTAACAAACAGTTTGAAGAAAAAAATAATCAAATATCTATTTTATAAACCATAGTTCATGACATCTTAGCTAGAGCAACAAGAAAACCAAAGTAGATAAATGGGACACAAACAGGAAAGGAAGAATTCAAAGCATCCTTATTTGCAAACAATGTGATTTTGTGTACTAAAATTCCTAAAGAATTGTCCAGAAAACTTCTATATCTGATAAATACATTTAGTAAAGTAGCAGAATATAAAATTCGAAAACAAAAATCCATGTCATTCTTATATACAAGTATAAAAATAGATCTACTCAGAGATAAATCATAGAAACACTGTCTTCCACAGTGGCCTTTTGGAATAGTTCTAGCTACAGTAGTAAAAGACTTGTATAGTAAAATCTTTAAGACATTGCAGAAAGAAATTGGAGAGGATATCAGAATTATCAGAATATAAAAAGAACTCCTATGCTTATGGATCAGTAGAATTAAGATAGTGAAAATGGCCATCCTAACTAGAACAATCTGCAGATTAAATATTCCAACACAACTTAAAATTCTAGCCATTTTTCACAGATATTGAAAACCAATCTGTAACTTCATATGTAACCACAAGAGACCCTGGATAGCTGAAACAATCCTGAGGGAAGAGGACAATGGTGGAAGGCTTACCATTCCAGGTTTCAAGACATATCATATAGCTATAAAGATAAAATCAACATGATATTGGAAGAAAACAGATATACCATTCAATAGAATAGAATTGAATGCACTATCATACGTTCACATACTTCCAGTCACCAATATTTTAAAAAAGAAGACAAAAATATACAATGGAGCAAAGAAAGCATCTACAACAGATGTTGCCAAACAAACTGGATAATTGCATGAAGAATGAAACTTGATCCTTATCTTTCATTTTGCACAAAACTCAACTCCAAATGGATCAATAACCTCAATCTAAGATGAGATATCCTGAATCCAAAAGAAGAGAAAGTAGAAAATACACCTGAACTTGGTGGAAAAAGGAAGGACTTTCTGAACAAAATCTTGATATTTCTGACTTAAACACCAACAATAAATGGGAACTCATGAAACTAAAAAGGCTAATGACCAGTAAAGACCACCATCAACCAAGTAAAGAGACAGTCTACATAATGGGAAAGATCTTTGTAATTGTACATCTGACAGAGGGTTAGTCTGTAGACTATACAAAGAACTAACAAACAAACGAAGAGCATCAAGAAAACAACCCAATTTAAAACTGGGTCATGGAACTCAATAGAACATTCTTAAATGATGAATTACAAATGGCTAAGAAATTTAAAATTCTAGCCATCATTTAACAACTACATAATACCATTGTGTAAGTGTACTACATTTTCTTTATCCATTCTTTTATTGAGTGATATTCTTGTTGTTTCCAGTTTCTGGCTATTAAGAGTAAAGCCAAAGTGAACATTATTGAGCAAGTATTTTTCTGGTAAAATGGAGCATTCTTTGGGTATATGCTCAAGAGTGGGTGGTATAGAGGTGTCTGAGTCTGGGACCTGTGAGGGAGTATGCCTGAGCCAGTAACTCCATGGGTCTTGGCACCAGTCTGGGACCTCCGAAGGGATAGACCAGATCCAGAGACTTTTATGGGATCAGGCCCAAGCCAGGGACCTCCAAAGGAGTGGGCCCAGACCAGAGACATTTAGGGAAACAGGTCTGAGCCAGCAACCTAGGCCAGAACAGGCCTGAGACAGTCAACTCCACAGGAGTAGGTACAAGGGAGCAACTGCTGAGGGAGTAGGCTAGAATCAGAGGCCTCTGAAGTGCACATGTGAGTCTGGAACCTCTGAGGGAGTAGAGTAGGTCTGAGGCAGGACCTCTACCAGAGCAAGCACAAGACAGCAATCTCAGCAGAAAGAGCCCCAAGCAAGAAGTCTCTGTGGGAGCAGACACAAATGACCCCTGGTATTGCAAAGCAAACCTCATGAGCACTGGGTAACCTCCAGGAACACAAAGTGACCAACGGCTTGACTGGAACAGTGTCCCTGGCTGAAGCATGAGGAACAACCATCTGAGCCTTGGATCCACTGGCAGGTGGAAGATTGATCACCAAATTCACAGACAGCCCCAACTACACCAATCAGAAGAAAAGATGGGTAGACAAGGTAAGAGCACATGCAGCATCACAAAATTCTTCACAGACCTTGAAAGAATGGTACTCAACTTCCTATAGAAAAGCAAAAAACCTAGGATAGCCAAAACAATCCCATACAATAAAGGAACTTCTGGAATCATCACAATCTCTGACTTCAAAGTCTACTACAGAGCTACAGTACCAAAACCAGCCTGGTATTGGCATAAAAACAGACAGGAGGACCAATGCAACTAAATTGAGGAACCAGATATCAATCCATACACCTACAAACACCTGATTTTTGACAAAGAAGAAAAAAATATAAAATGGAAAAAAGAAAGCATATTCAACAAATAGTGCTGGCATAACTGGATATCAACATGAAGAAGAATGAAAATAGATCCATATCTAACACTATGCACAAAACTCAAGTCCAAATGGGTCAAAGGTCTCAACATAAGGCCAACCACACTGAACCTCACAGAAAAGAAAGTGAGAAGTACACTTGAATGCATTGGCACATGAGACCACTTTCTAAATAAAACCTTAGTAGCACAGACACTGAGAGAAACAATTTATAAATGGAACCTCCTGAAACCGAGAAACTTCTGTAAAGCAAAGGACACGGTCAACAAGACAAAACGGCAGCCTACAGAAACAGAAAAGATCTTCACCAGCCCCACATCGGACAGAGGTCTAATCTCCAAAAATACAAAGAACTCAAGAAATTGGCCATCAAAAGAACAAATAATCTAGTAAAAATGGAGTACAGACCTAAACAGAGAACTCAAACAGAGGAATCAAAAATGGCTGAAAGACACTTAAGGAAATGCCCAACATCCTTAGCCATCAGAGAAATGCAAATCAAAACAACTCTGCGATTCTATCTTCCACCTGTAAGAATGGCCAATATCAAAGACACTTATGATAGTGTCTTTCTAATAATTCTGGAGAGGATGTTGGGTAAAGGGAACACTCCTGCATTGCTGGTAGGAGTGCAAATTGGTATAGCCCCTTTGAATATTAGTATGGTGATTTCTCAGAAAATTAGGAAACAACCTTCCTCAAGACCAAGAAATACCATTTTTGGGTATATATCCAAAGGATACTCTATAGTATCACAAGGACATGTGCTCAACTATGTTCATAGCAACATTTTTGTCATAGTTAGAACCTGAAAACAACCTAAATATCCCTCAACTGAAGAATGGATATGGAAAATGTGGTACATTACACAATGGGGTACTACACAGCAGAAAAAAATAATGACATCTTGAAATTTTCAGGCAAATGAATGGATCTAGAAAACATCATATTGAGTGAGGTAACCCAGACCCAGAAAGAGAACTATCATATTTACTCACTCATCAGTTGCTTTTAGACAAAAAAAAAAAAAAAGAAAACCAACCTACAATTCACAGTCACAGAAAACCTAGACAATAATGAGGGTCCTAAGAGAGACATAGATGTGATGTAGAAAAATATAAGATCTCTTGAGGAAACTGGGAGCATGGTGACTACGGGAGAGAGTTGAAGAGTAGGGGAAAGGAAAGGAGGGGAGCAGGGAAATACGTACAGCTCAATAAAAAAGAGTGGTATTTCTTAGTTTTGAAGTAGATTGATCCCCATCTTCCTGAGGAATTTCCATCTTGATTTCCATAATGACTGTACAAATTAACACTCCTACCAGCAATGGAGGAGTGTTCCACTTGCTCAACATTCTTGCTAACGTGAGCTGTCACTTGTGTTATTGGTGTTACCCATCATAACCTTTGCAAGCAAATAGAACTAGAAAAAGTCATTCTGAGTGAGGTAACCCAGAACCAGAAAGAAAATATGTTAAGTATTCACTTATATATTAGTCATTAATTAAATGGTAACCAAGCAACAATCCATAGAACCAGAGTAAAGATAAGGGGTTTAAAGGAGTTTCAGGTTTATTCCTGGGAGGGGAAAATAGAATCGATTTATGGGTAGATTAGAGGTCACTAGGGACGGGAGCAGAGTATAAGGTGTGGTTGAGTGTATACAGTGGTGGGAAAAAGTGTTGGGGGAAACAGCTGGAAGTGGAAGGCATTTGAAGGGCGATGTGGAGCTTCCAGGAATCTATTAAGATGATCCTAATGGGGACTCCGAATAATGGAGAACACATAGTCTCAACAGGGTATCTCTTGTCACCATGCCAGGCTTCTAGTGGCAAGACTGGGTTGCTTTCAATTGAGTTGTTGAGCAAAGGGGTTCAATGGAAACTACCAAATAACCCATGCTGTTGCTAAGATGAAGGGTTGCTTTCCCCAAACTGAAAGCAGGGTCCCATTGCTGAGAACAACACCCACACAGCTCACTGAACACAGAGAAAAGGAGCTGATGCCCACATTCACCCTCATTCCTATACTCTAATCTCTTTTGTGCAAGATGATATCCTGCAGGCTACTGAAAAAGAAACATGGACACCAAGCCATACACAAAATCTTGAGCTGCAATCTGTCCTGCCTGCAACTATGCTAGGACAATGGTGGCACAGAACTTGTGGGAGAAGCCAACAAATATCTGGTTTGAGTTAAAGCTGCATTATGTGGAAAGAGAGAGTATAAATGGGAGTCTCCATTAAATCCCTCCACTCAGAGCTCAAGGAATCCCCCAGAAGAGGAGGCTAAAGACTGTAAGAGACAGAGGGGATAGAGGGCACCAGAAGAACAGGCCCTCTGAATAAACTAAACAAGGCTTGGTTCACAGAGAATGAAGCAGCAAGCATAGGACTTGCAAGGGTCTGCACTAGATCCTTTGCATATATATTATAGCTATTAGCTTAGTATTTTTATGGGACTCCTAACTGTGAGAATGAATGTGTCTCTAACCCTTATGGCAGCTCTTAGGTCCCCTTTTTTCCTGCTGAGTTGTCATGTCCAACTTTGATATGATAGCTTTTGTTTCATCTTATTAAGTTTTATTTTGTCATATTTGGGTGTTATCTGTTAGAAACCTGTTCTTTTCTAACAAGAGATGAAAGGGAGTGAATCCAGAGTGGGGGGGGGGTGTGAAGAAATGAGAGGAGTAGAAGGAAATGAAACTATAATCAGGATACATTGTATGAGAAAATAATCTATTGTCCTTTCCTTCTTTTTTTGTACTTCATAACACTTTATTAAGAAGAAACCTACATTAGTACTTCCATGTAAATAATGATGACAAAGCATCATGGGAAACCTATCATGGATCATATGTAGACAGTAACTTAATCATTCTTTACACAATCAACATGCAATATTTAAGCAAAGTTTAATCCTTATTAAGCAAACATTTTTCTATGAGTTGCCTTCTCTTTAATCTCTCTGTGCTCTTATTTTTTTTAACTTTATGCAATTCTGCCTGGATAGCTTTATATCCTGGGGCTATCTCTTGTGATTTTCTAAGATCAGCCAATGATTGATCAAATTCTTTTCATCTTTGCCATACTTGTACTTTGTAGTATAGTGCTTTGGTGTTTGATGAACCCCTTTCAAGAACCTCCAAACAACTGTCCATTGCTCCCTACCATTTGACATTTCAATTTGCAAACACCAACACTCATTACACAGCTTATGGCTATAGGCTGCAGTCTGGATTATCTGCTTTCTCAATAATAGCCTTTACACTATCCATGTACGATAAAATCTTTTTAATAGCCATCTCCCAATTCTGAGATTTGAAAAAGATATTTCTAATATTTTTAAATCTTATGCTATTAATAAAATTTTATCTACAACTTTTAAATCTGCATCTACATCCTTGAGGAGATCTGGATGGCTGTCACCAGAGCCATCTTCGGGGAATATTCCCAAGTCTTCCCCTCTCAATTCTCCACATTCAGCAAAGACTGTTTGGCAGGTTTTTCAGCACTCACTTCTACATTTTCAAGCATCCTTGCCACACCTAGTGCTTTAATTACTTGTCTCAATAACACATGTTTCCCACACAACTACAGAGTTGGAACGGTTGTAAAAAAGAACTGAGAATCATTTGTCTTAGAGCCTACATTTGCCACGCTCAGCAAACCCTCAGATCAGGCTTACAATGAAAACTTTCATCTTCAGATTTTTCATTACAAATTCCTTCTCCTCCTATGCTCTTCTTATTTGAGAAGTCTCCACCCTAGAGCATAATTTTTTTTAATAATTCAGTGAAAATAGCATTCATTGAAATTGGGAGGCTTCCCAGTGGCAGATCCACTCCTCTCTTCTTTACACAATGAATGAAAATTTTCTGCAGTTCTAGAGCAATATGTGCAAAAAGATCCAAAATGATTCGGCCAACTCACTCTCCCCAGCTGATGTCCTTGTCAAAGAAGACCTGTAGTTCTTGGGATTGGAAGGCTTGGCTGGTGTGGACAGGTGTGACATCTTGGATATACACACCGGCAAACAGAAAAAGGGCACCTTGAAAGCAAGGGCATGACAAAAATCTATTTTCCATAAAAGAAAAATGTCAGAGGGTATGGAGGACACCAAGCACCAAAGAAATAAGGTCTTCTAAACACAGCACAATATAGATTCACAGGTACTATGACTGCATACATAAACCTGTACAGGTTTGGGCCAGATACAGTCTCAGTGATGAAGAAGGAAGTGTATATAGCCCCCATCTGTAATTCTTAAAACTGTCTTCAACTGATAACTAATAATAAATAAAAATTAGTTTTCTCCAAGGGAGTTTCACTGCGTTTACAAATCATTCTTATGTGTAGGTCCCATGTGATATGAAATAATTCTTCTGTACACTGTATGAATATATGTCACTGTGATTGGTTTAATAAACAAGCTGATGGAACACTAGCTGAATAGGATAAAGTTAGGCAAATAAGCCAAACTGAGAATTATGAGATGAGGAAGGGCAGAGACAGAGGAGTCACCAGCCAGACAGGGAATGAGTTGTATACACAAAATGGAATGAGGTAAAAGCTATGAAAATTGGGGCAGCATATTGATTAATAGAAATGGTTTAAGTTGTAAGAGATAGTTAGTAACAAGCCTGAGCTATTGGATAAGAATTTATAATTAACACAAGCTTCAGTGTATTTATTGAGAATGGCTGCAGAATGATGGAAATCAGTGCGGAGGTCTAACAGAAGATGAAAATAGATCTATACTACTCTTGGGCATATACCCAATACATCTTATTGCAAAGCTACTAGCTCATCTATGTTCATTGCTGCTCTTCTCATAATAGTCACAAAATGAATAGTTTAGATGTATATATAATGAATACAGGCCATTTACACAGTGGAATACTCTTCAGCTTTAATTTCTCTAAATACACAACACCTTTTTTAATTGTTGTTATACACACACACACGTATCTGCTTGAGATTGTAAATTTATAGGAGAGCTCATCCATGGACAATTCTAATTATTCCTCTCACAGGTCAATAAAATACAGAAAGAATTTTTGGAAAAGATCATTATTAATGAACCAAAACCAGGGTGTTGTAAATATTCAAAGAATGCTCCATGGTTTTAGATAATGTGAACTTAATTTCAAGCTTTATGGGATTTGTGATTTGGTTTATTTGGAAAGTCTAAAGTAAAAATCTGGAATATTATCTGACTAGTCTCTGACACAGGCTGGATCACAATAAGACTCAGGAATTCCTTTGCTCATTTCTGGTCAAGACTCTTTTCTTTCTGAAAAGGGTAGCATTTTCATGACACTCCCATTTTTCAATGTCACATTTTATTTCAAAAATAGAATAAATCTACGAAGAGTTCATTTCGTGCAGTGAGAATTATGTGTCACAGTCTATGCTAGGTATTGAGATACATGCTTAGGAACGGTAAGCAAGCAGGCATTTATAAGAAATATGAAATATGAAATATTCTGCTTGCCATGCATGAAGAGACCTCAAGCAGACATCTGGGAAAGATGTTCCTATGAAGGAAGAGGCCTTAGCACCCCTTCCTTATACCATTTCTTTGTATTGTACTTAAGTCGGATATTTGATGGGAGCAGTTTGCAGTGACGAGCAGAAGCTGGATGATGAAATTCATCATGCGAATTGTAGTGAAGCAGAAAAATGGAAAGTGAAACAAAGTCTTCAAATAGAAAAATTATTTCCCTAGTGAGTGAATGCCAACAAATAAACATGGGCCTTATTCACAGACATGGTACATACACAACAAAAAGGAAATTTAACAAGATAAGAAGTCTACAAAACACAAGAAGAAGGTGATTTGAATTTGAGTCTTGGTGAAAATTCCCAAGATGCTCACATGATAACAATACTGGAAAGCTCTGGCATCTCACAGACAAGAATTTTGTGTTTTTATATTTTATACAACTGTTAGATAGATTTTCTGGTATTTATATCTCAAAGAATCTTGACTAGAGATATGTGACCTGGATGATCTTTTTAAGGCATTTCTTTATGCCTTCTTAGAAAAGAATAGATACTTCCACTGGATCTACAATCACTGAAGACCTACTAGTAGACCGGACAAGAGACGGTCAAGTGCTAAGTAGGAGGATGTTTGAGAACTAAGAACTAGAATCTAGAGGAGTTGATAAGGACGGAAAGAATGATAAACTGTATTAACTGATATTTTGGGGGAAGGGGGATATAAAGGAAGAATCCCAGAGACACTATGTTACCTATCAGTTCAAATTTCTCCAAAACTTTCATCCTTTGTAAGTGTGATCCAAAATCCTTTATCTGCCCCTAAGATTTCACGGTCTGTTCTGACATTGGTACCTGGTATTCTTTCCTTGGTGTCTCTGCTGCAGGAACAGAGACTTCATTTCTGTTCTCCATAGATTCTTAGCCTGATAATGCTTTTCATGCTCTGTTCCATCAAACCAGAACTGTTCCATTCCTTTTTCACAAACATCACCATGGATTTCTGCCTCTTGCTTTCTTTAAGTTTCTGTTGACATATCACCTCCTCAGTGATGCTTGGCATGGCTATTGTATATAAGACATCAAACTCAAACAACTTTCTCTCTGTTCTTCAAAGACCCTTTGGTTTCTTAACATTCCTTTTCTGTTATATATGTCACTGTCGTATCTGTTAATGGGCTCCATGTTTATTTGTTGACATTCTCTCATGAGAGAAATAATTTGTCTCGTTAGGGAGACTTTGTTTCACTCCCAGATCCTGTATATTCCATCTTTAACAGAGGTTTAGTGACAATGTATGTTGACAACATCAAGAATAAGATGATGAATCATCAACATTTTAAGAGTGCCAAGAAAAAAATATATATACTAATTACTTTAACTTGCTTTTGTCCTTCATTTTCCAAAATTAACCTAGGCTTCATTCTTATTCTCTTCCATCAAGGTTGAAGGAATGGTAAACATATGACTACTCATAATGTACATATAAGAGGATTCATGTTAATCCCGAAGCATTTACAGCAAGACAGTCACTTTTTTCGAAAGACTACACTCACTCCATTATAGAGAATGAATCTGGAGGGGAAAGACTTTATAAAAGAAGCCCTATGAAGAGGCAATACCTGGAATCCAAGTGAGACACTATTAGTATTTTCACAGAGCAAATGACAAAATTGGCAACGACCATAATTAGGTTGTTATTTAAAAAGCCATTGCTAATGAGTATTCTGTCTTAAGTGTAGGCTCAAGAGGCTTAGGTATCCAAGGTGAGGTTACAGTCATGCATCCAATGAGGCTCTACAGCCAGCATGAGTCTGTCAATTCTGGTTTATCTGAAATTGTCCCTTTCGTGCTCTGAGTTTGGCCATAGCACATGGTCTTCTCCTACAGCTAAAACTACTTCCAACCAACTGGGAAGAGAGGGTATGCCAGGAAAATGAATTTTTCAAGGTCTTAAAATTTTGGCACTTTTTTTTCTAACAGATGCTTATTTTTACAGCTCATTGTTCCTTGGGGAATTTCTCAGGGGAAAGAACTGACAGAAGATGACTCATACATGAAGAAACCAATGTGAGTATGAACTGCAGTGATGTAGAGAGTGTGAGCTTTGGAACGGGAATAGGCGGCTTGAATATTTGCTAGCAGTATTATTTTAACAAATTAACAGTATTTGCTTTTTCATTTTTAAAGTGTAGATAATTGCACCTAAGTGTCATAAAAGTTATGAGGATTATGACAAAACTAATAGCCTAATGTCATAGGCACACAGTAGATGCTAACAAACAAACATGTGTCTCCTTTCTTCTCTAAACTACTGCCAAGGCACTGGTAACTGCTAATCATCCTATCAAATGTTTTCACACTCACCTTCCTGGCCAAGAATTCTCCAAACATTGTATGTAAATTAGAATAGCCCATGGTAATGTCGATTTTTTTTTGCTGTGTGATGAAGTGTTGCCTCAGAGAATGTTCCAGTGTTGGGAATCCATTTAAACAAGGTTAACAACAGTCATTTCCATCTTGTGTTTACCTAGTTTTTTTTTTTTTTTGTTGGTTGTTTTTAACCATTTTCTCTACTGTTTGATTTACTCTTGTGTTTACATGTTTATCATGACCTAAGAGCCACTGGCGTGTGTGTGTGTGTGTTTCACATGTCTTAGGTGTGGTGTAGGCTACACCATCCAGCTTATGAATTCTGTGATGAATACATAACACACACAAAGTCCCCTAATGATGCAGTAATCAGAAGGTCTCACTATCACTAAATGATACATGACTGTATTATAATTGTTGGGATTCAAGAGGGCTGACCAAATGCAGTTTCAACAGGCAGATTCATGCCATTATGAGTTCTGGCTAGTTTTATGTAAATTTGAAACAAATCAAAATCATATGAGAGGAGGAAACCTCAATAGAGAAAATGCTTTCATAATATCTTATAGGCAGGCCTAAAAGACATTTCCTTAATTAATAATTGACTGGGGAGGACCCAACCCCCTGTGGGGGGGTGTCATCTCTGGGCTGGTGGTCCTGGATGATATAAAAAAGCAGGATGATTAAACCATGAGGAGTAAATCAGTAAGCAGCACCTTGTAGGGCCTCTGCATCAGCTCCTGCCTCCAGGTTCCTATTTTGTTTGAGTTTCTGCCTTGGAATTTATCAATGAACTGTTATCTCAGGGTTTCTATTGCTGTGATGAAACACAATGACTAAAGCAACTTGGTGAGGAAAGGGTTTATTTGGCTTACACTTCCACAGCACTGTTCATCATCCACGGAACTCAGGACAGGAACTCAAGCAGGGCAGAAAGATCATAAGAATGGATCTTCTGGAGGAATTTTCTAAATTGAGGTTCCTCTTCTCACATGACTTTAGTTTGTGTTAAGTTGACATAAAACTTTCCAGCACACCTGGGTTTCAGGATATGGAAGCCAAACAAACCCTCTCCTCCCCAAGTTGCTTCTGGTCATGGTATTTCATCACAGAAATAATAACTAAGACACTCTATCGTTCACACATTTCTCACTAAGATCGCTGTCAAAGCATTTGAAATTTTAAATCTAGTGTTCAATCTACAGTTAGGTGGAGTGTAATAGGTAAATATATTTCACAATTAATCCTTATTCTCTATCAATTCTCCTATTCAATCCTCATGGCAGAAAATGTTTAGAGGCATAGTAAGCCTGGGAGTCCCAGGATATAGTATAGCATACTGTTCTGCAGTAAACTTCTTCTTAAGTAACTAGGAATCCCCTTTAAAATAATAAGAGTATACTATAGAAACACATAAACTAATAAGAGTCAGTCATTACCAAGCACACTGTATACTGTACATAATTGCACTGGTTACTTTTCCGTGACTGACAGCACAATATGTTCGTGTACATCAATGATGGCACTTACAAAGGTAATGATTGGCTATGATGGCTCTAGGCAACAAGGTTTTTAAGTTCCATTATCATTTTATGGGACTATCATCCTTTATGTCATTTGTCACTAATGGACACACTGTTACACAGCTGCAACATATGACTGGATAAGAACATTCAATACAGTTTATAATTTGCCAAGCACCTCCTTCATTTCTATGCACATTCTATTGCTACTGAGTCCCCCAGACTCCAGAGTTCTTATGTTTGGGAAACTATTACAAAGGGACTGAGTACATTAATATATTCTATTAATACGACTGAGTGTCCTGAAGTTTCTCCACTGAACGTAACATGTAAGGCAATGAATGACTCTATCCCTGTTTCCAATCCCCACTCTTTTTTTTTTTTTTTTTTTTTTTTTTGGTTTTTCGAGACAGGGTTTCTCTGTGGTTTTAGAGCCTGTCCTGGAACTAGCTCTTGTAGACCAGGCTGGTCTCGAACTCACAGAGATCCGCCTGCCTCTGCCTCCCGAGTGCTGGGATTAAAGGCGTGTGCCACCACCGCCTGGCTCCAATCCCCACTCTTTAGAGTTCAAGGCAATGTGACCTTCAAAGTGTCTGATGTGGAACTCATTCTGAGCTTTTTTTGTGCTTTCTTTCAAGCAGAAAACTTGATACGACTATCCATATATGAAGATGAATTTAGAGAAGAAAGTGTACACAGTAGGTAAACCTTCTGTAGAATATTTTTCCACTATCAAAGACTGAAGCTTATATCAGGAAACTCACATGATGTCTTTGGTGGACAAAGTAGTCAAATTCAAAGTCTCTTTAGCTAGCTCCAAAACAGAACCTCGTTGTAACAAGACAAAGCTAGGTGAAGATCAGAACCTAAGTTTCTCCTTGTCATTCCTTTTCTTCACATTTCTTTATCACTCTCTTTCTGTCTTCCATCCATTGAGTTGCCAGAAGAATCACACACTAATATGACAGAAAGTAACCAAAATTCCGTATTTTCTTTGGTCCTGACAGGACTAATTTGTATCTCTAATATTTTTGGTTGTGAGGCTTTAACGCTGAGCAATCATCTCCAGGCCAACTGATCTGCATCTCTTTATCGCCTTTTCTTTTTTCTCTTTTTCTTCTCTTTCCCTCTCAAATAAAAGCATTTCCTCTCAAAAGCTGTCTCTGCTACTGTTGTGGTTAGTCTCCCGTCTTGCCTTGGAATGTATTTTGAAATGCCAGACAAGATGACTCAGGGACGATGGAGGGGAAAGTCTGCAAGTCTCTTGGTCTCACATAGTGTGTGAAATAGAATACTATTAAGAAGAGTTCATTCTGCCAAAGTAGCCAGAATAATGTGCAGATAATATTTTCCACAATCAAGCACAGTACCATAAGGACTTATAAATGATGGTTATGAGCACGGAAGTGTCCACAAAGGCTTAATTTGTTGAGGGAATACGGGTGTGGAGTGTCAACGTTTGGCTAGACGCTCTGTGCATATTTAGATATTGGGGGAGAAAAAAGAGAACTTGCTGTAAGGAAAGAAACCAAATGAAGAAGTACATACTTAAGAGGCCTGTGCTTTTCATTAGTGAAAATAGGCCCTTGAGTTCTGTCGATGTAATACTGAATGTATCATTGAGTATTTGAACTTGTGCCACTGTTTCCACTCCAGCATAGAAACTCAATAGTTTCAGAAGCCCCTTGATCTCAGCCTCTCCTTTTCATGCTTCAGAAGCAACAGTTCCAGGCAGGGTGGAGACACAGAAGGACCAGAGACAGGGAGAGGCAAGAGTGCTTGGGGTGGAGGAATGAATGAAGAAAGATGAAGAATCAGTTATCATACACAAAGATTGTTCAAGTCTTTTCAGCTGGCAGATAAAATATTGCTTCCTGGTTGACTTTACAACTTGGGCAAAAAAAATCTCATAATTTAATAACTGGTTATATAATATTTAATTCATATACTAGGTTTTTAATGTTTTATTAAATATTTTGGTGTCAAAATCCCACAACTTAATTTCCTTTTCTCATCACTACTAAGGTTACTGGGGGATAAGAACAGAGTATGTTTATAGTATGAATCATACACCTTGAAGACATGATAATCATAGCTCTCTCAACATCATTTTGTTATTGAGGAATCTTAATAATCTTTGGTAAGCCAAAATATGTTTTTTACTTGTATAATATGAAGACTCTAGGGTCTTTAGATGAGCAGGACATCCTTACATTTTCCCTGGCATGCCTGGGGTACTTTCCACCATGGTCAGGTGAATGACAATCCCGGGTGGACAGGCGGACAGGCAGGTCCTTCGTTCAATAGTCAATAAAATTAAAGATTTGGACTATATGTCTCTTAAAATAACTTTCCCTTGAAATTTCACTGCTTGATGACAGTTTAGTGACCTTTCCTTGCCTTCTCTGTTCTCACTAAGCAATTAATCAGTCTATGGAGAAGCATCCAGTGTTTTAAATTGCCAGAATGGAATCAATTCACTTTCTTGGGTAGGATGTCCTGCTGGTTAATTGGAACTCCCTCAAGTCCTTTATGGCATATAGAAAAATGAAACAAAACAAAAATGTACAAACAATCAAAAAAACCCAAAACAAAAAACCAAACAAACATAAAACCACCTACTGTGTCAGCAGTCTAAAAGAGAAAATTCTGAGTTAAGGCTGTAGTTCTTTATTGGAAGTAAAAGATCTTGTCCAGATACTTAATGATTTCTAGAAGAATTGAGAAATTACTTGAAGAATGTACATGGCATTCCTATTTCAAGAGAGAAACAACATCCAGGTCACAGGGACTACCTTGTCATTTGTGACCAGTCTTCTGGACCATACTACTCAGAGTATGGGTCCCTGAAGACAAGAAAATCCTGTGCCAAAAACCACATCAGACTGTTCTGCCTATCTTCTTTCTATAAAACTTTTCTTTTTTTCAAAAAACTTAGAGGGGTCAAAATGGTCAGACAGGATTGAGCTCACATGTTTTAGTGATAGCCTACTAATGTCCCAAGGGTTCCATTTCTTATTCCAACATGAAGAGTGGGTGCTTGCTCATGTACATAGTTTGCCAAAACAACTCACTAATTAATGAGTAGATATTGTAATGCCCAAACTGAGGCTTGTGTAAAAATTTAAGAACAAACTATGCCAGAGCAGTTCTGTGTATTCAGATAAAATCTAGACATCAACAGAAATACAATGTATGCATTATGTATTAAATCAATTTTACATCTAGGTAACGATAGCCCTTACCTTGTTTCATTGGTGGTCTTTCTAATAGCTTCAAATCACAAGAGTTATCTAAAAGAGGAAGACTATGGACTTACTGGAAGAGATGTGAATTTAACAGGAAGAATAGGAATCTCCTGGGCTAAACTTGAAGCTTTATTCTGGCTTAACGTCTTTATGAGTAATATTTAAATTTCTAGTCCTCTCATCTCTCATATAATTAATGAGAATAACAATTTTTTCATAGGACTGGGATAGAAGCATCATGGGCATTGTCTACGGCAGAACTGGCAGATAATAAATGGATATAATGCCCAAATCTGTCTGTAGGATGAGTCACAGAGACTGAAAAAGGGGTTGACCAACTTTTCCTATAAAGCATAAGACTACAAATATTTTAGATTTATCGGATCATGTTATTTCTGCAGTAACTTAACTACACAGTTGTATTGTTGTAGTAAAGCTGTAACAATAAACAGTAAAGAAATGAATGCAATCACTAATGTTCCAATAAATTTTATTCACAAAACAGAAGGTACAACAGGAGGTAAAAATTGTGCCTTACAGTTTGTCCAGCCCTGGTGTAAAGCATCATGTTATTTTGTAAAACATAAGTACCATAGCAAAATTACATCTTTCACGAGCTTTTTATTAATTATATCCAGAGTTCAAAATTCATGATAAATCGGTCTTTGTGGGTAATTTCAAAACGTCCAAACCACAAATCAAAATTGCTTTCACACAGAAGTTATTCTTCATGTTAAGGGCACCCCCCACTTTACTGTTTAGTCTAGAGATAGCTGTGAAAGACTAAAAAGCATTAGAATAAGCCAGTGTTCAAATGATATTAGACAAACACCAGGAAAATCTGGCGTTCAGGCCATCAGCTTACATGCATTTCCCAACATGTTGAAACCCAGTGTTAAAGGTCACACAAACTTTCCAGTGCTGTGATTCTTGAGCATACAAAACCTTTCTGGCTCTGTAAGATTTGTCAGGGGCTGCCTTGGTTGGCAGGGTAGTCTCAGCTATTTCATGCATGGCACACCACACTTTAGTACAATGATATAGTCTGTGCACTGTGTGACATTTTTAGTATTCATTTAATCTTCATTTTATAGGGAGGTTTTGTGTCATGAAATATTATGATATAATCAGACCAAGGCTGCTCAAATTATGGAGAAGCAAACAAACTTGTCAAAAACAAGCTACATATAAAAATAAATCTTATCTAGCGATTTGATTCAATATAAGTAAATAAAGTGTAAAATGTAATGGCTAGCATGCTGTTGCATAGGAAGTTGAATATAGATAATAAAATTTTGCTGTACATTATTAAAAGTTAGAAAAAATTATATTGACTCTTAGGGCTACTATTGCTGTGATAAAATGCCATGACCAAAGCAACTTAGAGAGGAAAGTGTTTATTCATTCAATCTAAAGACCAGATTCCTGGTGCCCTAAATTTGATTGGCATTTATTGTAACCTTTCTCAGCATTTATCAATACTAAGTAAAATTCTGGGATGAAAATAATTTAAAAATATTTTTCTTTATAGGCAATTTTTTCTACCTGAAATATATAGTATCTACGATATGTGTGTTTGTTTAAATTTGCTGTCAAGATTTAAAATAGTGTATTTCTCATAAATGTTCTTATTTATAATTTTCTAAAAAGCTACAAGATCTAGCATTATTATGATGGCCATCTTGCTTGTAAATTCTAAGAACAAAATATCATTTCAATGTCAAGTTAAAGGGTTGCAAATGAGTAACTGGTCTTGAGTAAAGCTACAATTTACTTTCTGTTAGTATGTCAAAGCAACACCAATTAAAGAAAACAGCTGAAGTTGATAGCTGCAGGATGGAGACATTGAGTTAAAATGTGCATGGCCATCATTAACATTTTTAAATTTAAATTTAAAGCTTTGATTGCCTGTGTGAAATCCCTCTATGGTTATTAACTATTAATTTATTAACTAAAGGCCTATTAACTTTCCTTAGGAGGAATGGGAAGAGATTTATCAGATCCTCTTTTAAGGACACAGCATCACTTCCTTCTGCTTGTCCCAATCAAGATGCAGGTATTCCTGCCCCAGCTGCATGTGATCTTGATGATATTGGAAAGCACTAGAGTATACAGGAGGTGAAGGGTTAAGTGAAAAGGTGACTTCATTTATGCTGGTGTTGGAGGTCCTCACCCATGCCAGAGTGGAACATTCCTGTAGTGCAGCTGTTTTGTAGAAGGAGCTGCGGGCAGGCCTGCTTTTCATCCCGCCCAGCTTCCACATGGCTAGCTTAACACCCGAAATAACAACACACAAATTGTATTCATTTAAACACTGCCTGGCCCATTAGTTTCAGTCTCTTATTGGCTAATTCTCACATCTTGCTTTAACCCATGTTTAGTAATCTCTGTAGCACCAGGAGGTGGTGGCTTACTGGGAAAGATTCAGCATGTCTAATCTGGCTCCATGGCGTTTGGCTCCCTGCCTTCTTCCTCCCAGCATTCTGTTGTGTTTACTCTGCCTACCTAATTTTCTGTCCTATCAAAGGCCAAGGCAGTTTCTTTATTAACCAATGAAATTAACACATAGACAGAAGACCCACCTACATTACTGTTTGGGGTCACCCATGCTGTCATTAGTAGCTATCATCCATGTTATTATTACTAATCCCCATACTCATGTGTTCACCAAACTGGACTTGGATGAAATTGTTTATTCTGCCCATTGGGACTCTGGAGCAAACAGATACTAGTCAGATCTCAGAGTAAAGTCTCATAACAGCTTTTGAGTAACACACAGTATTTTGTAGTCTATATTGTGAACTGCCTCCTATATCAACAGTTTCCTATGTTGATTAGATATTTCTCACAGATATGAGGCTTGCTTGCACATTTGTTATTTTAACATTGGTGGTGACAGATTTCACCACAGCCAGTCAAAACTGAAGTGGAGATGTTAGTGCTAGCACGAAGTGGAGAGCTCTCTTTACAGTCGTCAAGGGATTCGTTGTACAAAGACCACAGTGTGTTTCTAAAGAAACAGAATGGTCAAATATGACTCGTCTAATTTGCATGTCAGAATGGCTGTAGAAATATCTGTGTGAAATCATATATTGTGTCACATTCCTTATCAAGGCATTAAATCTTCAGAAAATTCATAACATAAAGGAAGGAGTCCCTGCTGTGTGATATAAGTAGGTCAATTATTGTTATCTACTGGTATTTTAAAATTATTCTTGCTTTCTGAATGATAGCCTTAAGCCTCTAATATTCACTGTAACTCTTGTTTTCTGACTGATAACAGGAATTGTTAACATTATAGCATAAATTGTAAAGATTAGACAAGTTTTGTATTAAAACATTTTAATGCTTTTTGTTGAATGCCGATTTCCAGATTCTTAGAAGTAAATTACAAGAACAACACCGCCTGAGATTATTTCATCATCCTTTTTGACATATTCAAAGACAGACAGGCCAACAGAATGCTTACTGAGATATAGCGAGAGAGCAGCAGAGATGGCTCAGTGGTTAAGAGAACTTATTGTTTCTGCATAGGACCACAGGTCCGTTCCCAATGACCATATGATAGGTTGCTCACAAAAATCTGTAACTCCAATTCCAGGGAATCTACTGCTTTCTAACCTCTGAAGGCACCTGGGCTGCACATGGTGCACATACATGCATGCAGGCAAGACACTCATGCACACCAAATAAGTAAATCTAAATAAACATTTGTAAACATAGAATTAGGTAGCTGAAGAAATGACTCAGTGGATAATGTGCTTAACAAATAAGCAGGAGGATTTAACTCCAGACCTACAGCACTCACATAAAAAGCTGGGTGTGGTCATGAACATGTATAACTGTAGAATATCAGGACAGAGACAGGAGGATCCGCATAGCTTCTGCTGACGCTGCCTAGCTGCAGTGAGAAGTTCCAGACTCAGTAAAAAGAAACTGTCTCAAGGGGTAAAATAGTGAGCAAGAAATCCTAAATCTGATCTCTGGCTTCCACAAGCAACTTCATGGGTATGTACTCATCTGTGCATATGCACATCACACACACACACACACACACAGACACACACACACACCACATTAGCACATCATTTGATTAAATAATTTAGTAACTGGGTTGGAGAGATGGGAGAGCACTGACTGCTCTTCCAGAGATCCTGAGTTTAATTCCCAGCAACCACAAGGTGGCTCACAACCATCTCTAGTGAGATCTGATGCCCTCTTCTGGCATAAAGGTGTACATGGAGATAGGGCACTAATGCACATAAAATAAATCTTCTTTGAAAGATACCTTCAAAAAGAAAAGAATTTAGTATTCCTTATGTAGATGATGTGTGCTTTTAGCATCTGACACATTAAACATACCTGGAGAAGAACAAATGAAGATTGTCAAGTAGAATTTATTTTTCAGCCCTCCGTCCTCATTAGCTAAATAACATGAAAGCTATTTATCATGTGATAGACATAAATACAAACTATTTTCAAAACAAATTACCCATGAGTCTATTCACCAGCCAAATATGATCTTGCGAAAAATGCAGTGAGAACGACTGATGTCTAGAATGAAGAATAAATATTACAAAGTTTCACACTGGGAAAACAAATGTCTAAAAAATCCTTTGCTTTATCTCTCCACTGACTTTCTCTTGAAGTCAAGAACTATGTGGAACTACAGCATCTAGTCTGATGCTCTAGTCCTGACTAATAATAAATGCGATATTCCTTGGTTTCATGGTTACATCTGAATCCGAAATATAAATGTATTCAGAGGGAAAAGGATGTGACAAGTACTCTAACACTCTGTGATGTTATTAAATTTGATTTTACTTGTGTTATAGAAATCCATCCTGTACACAGAATTTTGTTAGTTGAAATAGGGGATGCTTGTTACATAAAATGTACATAATTTTCCATAAAATCATCACAACTTTTGTACTTGGCCGCAAATGTCACCACAAGACCAAAGAAGGTGAGGATTCAAAACCTCCCTTGCTATTTGCTGTCCTTCATGAGAACAAGTTAGCAGAGGATTGAGAGAACAGGCTGCCTCTAAAGAATTCAAGAACAAAAAAATGAACCAGGGGAAAGTTCAGTACCTTCTGGAGAGTTGGGGAACAAAGAAAGGGGCTACTGAAACTGCAGCGCATAGATAAAAGAAATGTTTTCTTCTACAACAGGAAATATTACACTGTAACTGTCTGACATCAGGCTTGCAAGGATGGAGACTTTGCGGAGAGCAAGCCAGTAAAAGTGAGTAGCACGAAGGGATCACAGCATATGAAGGCGCTGCCCTAGAGTATGGGACTGCAAGCCACATTGTTTGATGCTTGAAGTTTAAAGTCACGGGGTTCAACCATAAATACTATTTAAATCACTTTATTTACATTTTAAAAGCATATTGTAATGTGATTCTGTTTTCTTGTTTTGAAACAATAACTGTTTAAACAGATGATTATAGAATTGAGAACTTCAAGAAGCAATCTAAAACTGATTCAAAATGATTGCAGATTCCTATAGCATAAATATTTTTGCCACTGCTGCTTACCAACCATCTCATCACCAGCTCTCAATATTCCTCAGCATTTAGCAAGCATCTCACAAAGCAGTAGTCAGATCCAACGTATCACGGCTAGTAATAACTTCAAAATCACAATCCCCCCATTCCTCAGACAGGAAGGCACCAAGTCCATCTTTCTGCCCCTGTAAGCACAAAGTACTTGCTTTGTCCAATATAGCCAAACATTAGATACTTATGAAAAGAAGGATGGATGTCTATGTACTGTGATCGATATTGGGAATAAATGACAGCTCTAAGTCACTCTTTCTCCATGTCTTTCATTAAGTATCACAGTGTTAGGAGACATCTTTCATTGACTAGATGAGTAATAATTATTTAGTTAGGGGGCTTCACCCCAGCCCCCTGACATCCATTCTTGGAAGCTTGGATGGAAAACTCCATCCATGCTCCCTTCCCTGGGAGTTGCCTCAGTCCAAACTCTACCCTAAAAAGGCCCACGAAATAGTGATCCTCCCCAGGGAGGGTCAAGAAAGCCATCAACTGGTAACCCCTTCCCAGGGAGGGTCAAGACCACTCCCATAGGCTGTTTAAACTGCCCCCCCCCAAAGAATGAACACATGGTCTCCAAGTTTCCTGTGATCTTCCCTTTTACTTCTTTACCTCTCCGTATTTCTCTGTATGGGGCACCCAGGAGTGCTGGAAGCCATTAAACCTGGGCATCTTTTAATTCAGTCTGATTTGGTCTGATTGGGATTACTGCATCAGCAGAGAGGTTATTTGTTTAAGGAAAAATACTTAACAATAATAAAGTATTCATCTCATATTTTCAGCTATCCACAATACAATTGCATGATCCACTAGCAATACCAGCTTTTGTGAGAGCTATAGAGAAAGCAGAATGTTCATGTTCCAATGTAGTATAACAAATTTTTAAATATATTAATAATCATAAAAAATAGCAAAAAACTGTACAAAATAATTGATTGGAAATAAACTAAATGCTTCGCGATAATCACCCAGCACATATCCTTGAAAGAAAGTTGTTATCTAATAAGGATCACATGAAAGTGGAAGATGCTATCTCCATCCATCACCAGATGAAGGTTCTATGGTGATATGAAAGATATTCGTCAGTAATGCTATAGGATAGGGTCAGTTCAGGTTCCCTATCCTCAGTTTCCCAAGGGACTAACTGGGGACATCGCCTTGGGCTCCTGGGAGCCACTCTAGGTTCAAGTCTCTTGCCAACACTAAGGTGGCTCTTTTAACTAAGATATGTGCTTCCCTGCTCCCCTATCCGACCTTCCTTTATCCCAA